>NC_053027.1:203327990-203463286 GCF_003073215.2 Triticum urartu | reverse complement strand
ATCCCCCACTACCCCGTGACCTAGAGCAACCACCCCCCACACGCCCACCCGCACAAACCCCACTCCCCTTGCTGCTCACCTTTCCCCTCGCTAGTTTGGATCGGGGAGGAGTCGCGCGACCCCACTTGGAGCCGCAGCCTCGCTTCGACACCAACCGCCGCCGCCTGGAGGTCCACTCGCCGGAGCCGCATCGCTGCTTCCTCATCCCCGTCGTCGAGCTCCATCTCGGATCGCGGTCGACCTCGACGCCCACAACTCCCCCCCGAAAGCGCCTGCCCCCATCACGCCGACAACACTGCCGCCGCTCCCCGAGCCCACTGCCTAGCCCCTGCAGCCCCCCTGTGAGGAACCCCCTATCCTCCTTTCCCTTCCCCGCGCACACCCGTTCGGCCGGTCCGTCCCCGCGCCACCGCGCCCCCATCGCGCTGCTCGCCCGCTGCGCTCCGCCTACCTCCGCCACGCCAGCGCGCCCTCTGCGTCGTGCTCCCCGTGACCGAGTCGTCCTCGTCTTGCCCCCTCCTCCACCTCGACCCGCTCCTGCCGTGCCCGCCTTTGCGGCCGTCGCGTCGCCTGCCGCTGCGGCGTGCCCCGCTGCTGCCCTCCCGGCCATGCGCCCACGCGCTGCCTCGCCGGCCTCGCCCACCGCGCGCAGCCCTGGCCGCCAGCGCCCCGCGTGCTCTGCCACGCCTCTGCTCGCCCGCGCCCTCCACTGCCTCCCCGCACGCATCCGCCGTGCCGGCGCCACCCAGCTCCACCATGGCCCTCCTCCCTTCACCCCGCGGCTTCCCTCTGCTTCTTCTGGAACCGCGCAAGCGCGAGCTCACCCCCGGTGGCCACCGTGACTCGACTCGCCGCCCATAGCGGCAATCCGGCATGCCTCCGCCGTGGCTGAAAGCCACCGACGTCTACTCGCCGGCCTAATAGGCCATTTGCGCTAATTGCGCTACCAACCCCTGATGAGCCACAGACACATGGGGCCCAGCCGCCTAGAAAATAAATAAATAAATATTATATTATTGATAATAATAATTAAAATAATTAATTAATTAATTAATTAAAGAATTAATCCTAATTAGATTAACCTAATTAACTGTTGTTAATTAACTAAACAGGGTATGACATGCGGGACCCACACGTCAGTTTGACCCACTCAATGTTTTGTTGACTGCTGATGTCAGCATGCACTATTCTGGATAATGTTGAAATAAATAATTAAATTCCAGAAATTAATAAAAACTTTAGAAAATCATATTAAATAAACCGTAGCTCGGATTGAAAAACTTTGTACATGAAAGTTGCTCAGAACGACGAGACGAATCCGTATGCGCAACCCGTTCGTCCGCCACACATCCCTAGCAAAGCAAACACACAATTTTCCCCCTCCAGTTCATCTGTTTGTAAGCGTCAGACATCAGGAATACTTTCCCGGTTGTTTCCACTCTTCGCCGGTATCACCTCCTACCGCGTTAGGTCACCCCTACCACCGCGTATTGCCTCATTATGCTTTGTGATGCTTTGATTGCTCTGTTATTTATTATGTTCCCCCTCCGTTACTTCTTTTCAGTAGACCCCGAGACTGCTGCCGGTACCCCTGCGATCGACTACTGTGTTGATGACCCCTCTCTCTTGCTAGAGCAACTAGGCAAGCCCCCCCTGATCACCAGATGTCGCCTACTCTTCTCTATACTGCTTGCATTAGAGTAGTGTAGCATGTTACTACTTTCTGTTAATCCTATTCTGATGCATAGCCTGTCATTGTTGCTACAACTGTTGATACCTTACCTGCAATCCTAAATGCTTATTATAGGATGCTAGATTATCATCAGTGGCCCTACACTCTTGTCCGTCTGCCATGCTATACTACTGGGCCGTGATCACTTCGGGAGGTGATCACGGGCATATACTATATACTTTACACTGTTACATTACCGGTGATACTGTTTGGAGATGGGGGCTGAAGGGGCATGTGGCTCCATCCAGGTAGTGGTTGGCCTAAGTTCCCAACGGCCCCCGACTGTTACTTTGAGGCGGAGCGACAGGGCCGGTTGAGACCACCTAGGAGAGAGGTGGGCCTGGCCCTGATCAGCGTCCGTGGTTATTTCAAAATAACACACTAAACGAGATCTTGGTATTTGATCTGAGTCTGGCTACTTGCCTATACGCACTAACCATCTACGCGGGGACAGTTATGGGCAATCAACGTCGTGGTATCAGCCGAAGCCTTGGTGACGTCAGCGACTGAGCGGCGCGCGCCGGGTTGGACCGCGTAACGCAACTTCCTTCGTAATGGAGGTTATTAGGTCTGCTCACCGGCCGCGTACGCAACGTGCAGGTGTGCAATGGGCGATGGTCCCAGTCCCCTGCGCCATAGGATTTAGACCGGCGTGCTGACCTCTCTGTTTGCCTAGGTAGGGTCTGCGACGTGTTGATCTTTCGAGGCCAGTGACCCAGAAAAGTGTGTCCGGCCAAATGGGATCGAGCGTGTTGGGTTATGGGGTGCACCCCTGCAGGGAAGTTAATCTATTCGAATAGCCGTCATCTTCGGTAACAGGACGACATGGAGTTGTACCCTGACCTTATGACAACTAGAACCGATACTTAATAAAACACACCCTTCCAAGTGCCAGATACAACCGGTGATCGCTCTCTCACAGGGCGACGAGGGGAGGATCATCGGTTAGGATTATGCTACATGATGCTAGTTGGTGAACTTACCATCTACTCTCTTCCCCTGCTGCAAGATGGAGGTTACCAGAAGCGTAGTCTTCGAAAGGACTAGCTATCCCCCTCTTATTCTGAATTCTGTAGTTCAGTCCACATATGATACCCTTAATCCATTTGATACCATTGCATACATATGTAGTGTAGCTCCTTGCTTGCGAGTACTTTGGATGAGTACTCACGGTTGCTTTGCTCCCCCTTTTCCCCCTTCCTATACTCGATTGCTGCGACCAGGCGATGGAGTCCAGGAGCCAGACGCCACTGTCGATGACGTCTACTACTACACTGGAGGTGCCTACTACTACGTGCAGTCCGCTGGCGGCGACCAGGAGTAGTTTAGGAGGATCCCAGGCAGGAGGCCTGCGCCTCTTTCCACCTGTATCCCAGTTTGTGCTAGCCTTCTTAAGGCAAACTTGTTTAACTTATGTCTGTACTCAGATATTGTTGCTTCCGCTGACTCGTCTATGATCGAGCTCTTGTATTCGAGCCTTCGAGGCCCCTGGCTTGTAATATGATGCTTGTATGACTTATTTTATTTGTAGAGTTGTGTTGTGATATCTTCCCGTGAGTCCCTGATCTTGATCGTACACGTTTGCGTGTATGATTAGTGTACGATTGAATCGGGGGCGTCACAAGTTGGTATGAGAGCCGACTGCCTGTAGGAATCCCCCTTCCACACTCCTTGGCCGAAGTTGAGTCTAGTCACAAAAAAAATCTTTTACTAACATGGCTGTGTGCCTTACGGGCCCACATCGCCATTGGGTGGTATTAGGATCTTTTACTCCTTGTCTATACTCTGGGATTCTGATCTCTCTTCTGTTCGGGTTAAATAAATTTTGCTAAATCTAACATTAGGATCTCGTTATCACTTTCACCCGGAGAGCCCCTTATTACTAATGATCGTCTGCTGCACGTGAAGACCCTGAAGATACTCTCTGTTGTTAACCCGATAACTTGTGTTCATCGCGTTTGCAATTCCCCTTCCACCGTCAACCCTTATGGATAACTACTTGCAGTTGTTATTCTTACATTCATCCCCAGTTGGTCTTGTTATTACAAGATACCCCGAAATACTCGTCGTTGTTTCGATAATCCTTTGAGCTTACTGCCTTGCTGTTCTTTGTCACCTGAATACCCCTATGGATAATTCTCGCACTTATCGAGTATCCGATCATCCCCCAGTTGTTCATGTGTTTCACAATGGTCTTCGAAATACTATTGGATCCTCCAAAAATCCTTAGTAGCTTATTGCTCTTCAAAACTTGTCTGCTTGCATTATGGATGCTTTCCATATGTCTGACAATATTCGTTAGTATCCTTAGACACTGTCATTTTGATCCTATTGATTCAACATGTGTGTGAGTGCACACAATCATCGGTTGATCCTTTTAAATTATATTTCTGGCTCAGGCGTCATTTTTGAACATGAGCTTGTTCTCTACCAATCTGTTTGCCGTCAATTGTACCCTTAGGTCTATTGAACTTATCCACCCTTGATCAGAGCATCTGCTTCTGATCCTTCTATTTGGAAATCATAATTCCTTTGATATCTAAACATCGAATCATTCAGGTGTTCTATAATCTGATGCCCTTGCATCCTTTCTTCAACTGATTGTGTGCCGATGCTCACATCAGCTCCGCTGTGGACCGTCAGATCATTTATTGGATTATTATTTGACAGTGTCCTCCTTATTCAATAAGCTTGTGAGCATTTCCTCGGATACATAATGCCTTTGGTAAATTGTATCCTCTGCTTTCTCAAGCATAATCTACTATTGAGTTTGCGTTATTTATTCTTGAAATGTGTGGTATATACTCCTAAGATGCCCCGATGGGTTGAACCTATGCCTTCCTTAATCTATGTGAACCCGAAAGTTTTCACGGGTAATACTTATCTGGTATTGCACCAGGTAAAACTTTCAACAAGTAATGCCATTTTCGAAAAGCGAAAGGTGAATGAATGGTTATATATTGAAGAAGTGGAGTCGACCTTGAACTTGTGTTCATGCCCATGGAAACGATGTGGAACTTATCATGGAAGCTTCTTGCCAAACTTCTAATTAGTGGGATAATTCTTCCGGTGTCTTTGAATTGGATCCCTTGCAACTATGGTTTCGGCTATATTGATATTCCTTGATTCCTTTCTCGGACAAGTTAAAGTACTTGTCTTTTGTAGATCAATACACTTGTCAACCCTCTATTTTGCTCTACCTCCGATTATTACCCTCTCGTATCTCGATAATATCACCGAACCATATTGCTTATTACGAGCCTTCATTGAGTATTATCCCTCACCGATTCCAATGTTTCCTAGTTCTGATTTGTTAGTCACTCGAGGACACCGATAACTAAATCGGGTCCACACCATGAGTTTGTCCTCGAGCACGTCAATCTTGGCCTGATCGGCTATCATCTTGTACTAAATTTTAGACTGTGCCACCTGGTCCTTATTCCCAGAGCACTACTTTCGACGATGAGATAAGCTTACGTCGATCTTGCTCATCTTAACGTTCACCTCGAACAACAAGCTTGGTTCCGAGTTGATGTTGTACCCATAGTTCCAAAAACCTTTCGCTTCATCATTCCTTTGACTTCATGTCGTCGCCGATCGATTACATCTGCATGAATTCTCTCGACAACTGTGTCGTGATAATCATCAACATCCTAAGCTCTTCCAAGATATATATATCGAATTCTTAATGGGTACTACCATCCTTGCCACTCGATGATTCGTGTTATCATCGACCACCTTATTGCCTTCCGTTCAACACAAGCTTGTTCGTGTTTTGTGTTGTACCTTGGGATCCTTGCTACCCAGCAGTTGTTCTTCTTTACCTTGGAAGTAATACCATTTTTTATGTCAAGAAAGTCGTGAGAATTTCACCACCTCTTGAGAATTCTTGATACAAGTAATACTTATCACCATCACCATTCCTTCTTGGTCCTCGTGTTGTTCCTAACCGGAATACCGACAAATGAACCATGAGGTGTGAATTCAAAACTTCGCAACCCTATTGCTTTGAACCAATGTTTAATTGTGTATGTTTTCCTTGAGCATACACCTTTATATCATTTTGATCTAACAAATGTTATCGCCTTGTTCACATAACTGGGGAGATCCATCTCTTGAAAATCTCGATGGATTGACACTAAGTCCATCAGCCACCCCCTCATCCTCTCCTTGGATTATTGATGAACTCATGATTCAGGACTTGCTTCCATAGTTAATTTCCCAAAAATCTTACAACGTCATCTCATAAATTGTGTTGCGCCTTTTCTTTCTCAGGCATCTTGAGTCTGAGTTATCATGACACCAATCAGATCTAAATATTGGTTAGATATGATGGTTGGAACATACTTCCAAGAGTTATAAGGTTGGTCTTTATATGGTCCGGTAAGGTGATCAAACCTGACCGAAGAACCTATTGTTATAGTTTCCTATTTAGCAAGGTTAACCATTCTTCCATGAGGAAATTGTAAGACTTATTCTATATGTTGTTCCTGATGAGTCCTTTGAGTATCCAACGTCTGATCTTTACCCATTGACCATGTCAATGCTATCTCGAAGCATGTCTGTGGTACTTTGATTATCAACGAGAACATTTGAGGCCCAATGCTAAATGTTTCCTGCTCAATTACCCAAACCCCACTGTATAGGTAATGTCATGAAATTTCTCTCACCTTATCTGAAGAGTTTTCTAAATTATATCCGGTCATGGATATCATACTCTGCTTGTCCTTGGGAAGGATATACCCCCGAAATATGTGTTTAAACACATTTTTCTTTCCATTGTTCTGATTAAATCTAATAAACACGTTTCCTTTCCATTGGTTTGTTTAATCCCTTACTGCGATCTATATGATATAAGCAGTAACATTTCCCTGCTTATGTAAACACCTCGCTGTGCAACCTTGTCAGTATGACCCTGCTACTATTATTGATGACATTCCAGTAACCACCGATGGACGTGAACTTAGCCTATTGGCCCGCCTTGTTCAACAAGCAGGAAAATGGTTCTCTTCGTCCCTCGCCCTTGGTACCGACGTTGTTGCCGATATAACTGACAGACTATCCTCTGACAAGCCTTGCTATCATAACCATGCAAGATGTCACCGCTCTTTCTACCTTTAATCCCCCATGGCGGGCCTTTAACCCACGAGTCCCAGGATCGAAACCTGACTCTCCTGTACACCCCAGCTTCTAAAGGCTATTCCTCACACTTGGCCTCGTATGTAATTCACGAGCCACCTTCCGAGAGATCATCAATTCTGGCATTAAACAAAATACTTATTCTCGTTGCCTTGAACCCCTTTCACACTCTGTTTCAGGCAACGAATGATTGTCTATCCGCTTGAAACTTCTTATGGTGCCTTCTTACTTGGCTCTCGATATGTTGCATTCGTTCAACTCGATAAATACTCATGTGTTCACTCCTGGGATAACCCCCATATGATTTCCCCTTATACCATTCTACCGTTGTAGAGCAGCCCTTACCTATTCGTAAGTACGACAGAATTTTTGAAGGAAGGACGACAACTTCATCATGATGCATTGGTGCATAAGAATGAAGACATCAATGCTATGGATCGACCTCTCGAGAAGAACAACCAAGACCGAGAAGACTCGTTAGAATTTCGTAACCGAATCCTTTCCCCCTTACTCCCCCTCTTAAATCTCGGGACGAGATTTCGTGTAGTGGAGGAGATTTGTGACACCCCGGTCGTTAAGCTACAGTAAGCACACACTAATCGAGCCAGGTCATCATGATTATTCTAATACACCTCACTTTGATCCAAACCAATTTCACATTCAAATTAAAATAAATTCAAATTGTTGTCTCTTCAAACGGTAAAATAAAAATGTTTGGTGGTTTGAAAATATTCTTTAACTAATTATCAGGGAGAAACCAACATTAATAAAATGTTTAATTTCCCTAAAGCAATTAAAACAGGGACCAAGTCTTTACTGAAATGCCTTTTCAGAATTATAGAAGTTCTAAACTATTTTAATTAAAACTCCAAGATTTTTGTGGCAGTACTAAATAATGCCTAGTATTTGTTCTGACAAATTGTTTCATTTTACAAAAGCCTATTACTGGATAAACTAATAGAAGCAGTAGCTAAAATAAAACAGAAAAGTTTAAAAAATAAATAAAGAAAGAAACAAGCCCACCCCCACATGCTAGGCCTAACGGCCCAGCTAGCCACTGCACTGGCCGGCCCACCAGGCCCAGCCGGGCCTCCTTATCCCCCACTACCCCGTGACCTAGAGCAACCTCCCCCCACAAGCCCACCCACACAAACCCCACTCCCCTTGCTGCTCACCTTTCCCCTCGCTGGTTTGGATCGGGGAGGAGCCCGATCTTGCACCGCGCCACTGCTCCCCCCTAGAGGCCGCCATGCACCGAGCACCGCCACCCCGGCCTCCTCCGCGCCTCCTCTCCCTCGCGCGACCCCACTTGGAGCCGCAGCCTCGCTTCAACCCAACCCGCCGCTGGAGGTCCACTCGCCGGAGCCACGTCGCTCTTCCTCATCCCCGCCGTCGAGCTCCCATCGTCGGATCTACGGGATCGACCTCACGCCGCACAACTCCCCCCCGAATGCGCCCCCCATCGCCACAACACTCCGCCGCTCCCCGAGCCCACTGCCTAGCCCCTGCAGCCCCCCTGTGAGGAACCCCCTATCCTCCTTTCCTTCCCCGCGCACACCCTGTCCGGCCGGTCCGTCCCCGTGCCACCGCGCCCCCATCGCGCTGCTCGCCCGCCGTGCTCCGCCTACCTCCGCCACGGCCAGCGCGCCCTCTGCGTCGTGCTCCCCGCACGAGTCCCTCGTCTGCCCGCCTCCTCCCTCGACCCGCTCCTTCGTGCCCGCCTTGCGGCCGTCGCTCGCCTGCCGCTGCGGCCCCGCTGCTGCCCTCCCGGCCATGCGCCCACGCGCTGGCCTCGCCGGCCTCGCCCACCGCGCGCAGCCCTGGCCGCCAGCGCCCCGCTGCTCTGCCACGCCTCTACTCGCCCGCGCCCTCCACTGCCTCCCCGCACGCATCCGCCGTGCCGGCGCCACCCAGCTCCGCCTGGCCCTCCTCCCTTCACCCTGCGGCCTCCCTCTGCTTCTTTTGGAACCGCGCGAGCGCGAGCTCACCCCCGGTGGCCACCGTGACTCGACTCGCCACCCATAGCGGCAATCCGGCATGCCTCCGCCGTGGCTGAAAGCCACCGGGGTCTACTCACCGGCCTAATAGGCCATTTGCGCTAATTGCGCTACCAACCCCTAATGAGCCACAAACACATGGGGCCCAGCCGCCTGGAAAAAAATTAAATAAATAAATATTATATTATTGATAATAATTATTAAAATAATTAATTAATTAATTAAAGAATTAATTATCTCAATTAATCCTAATTAGATTAACCTAATTAACTGTTGTTAATTAACTAAACAGGGTATGACATGCGGGACCCACACATCAGTTTGACCCAGTCAACGTTTTGTTGACTGCTGACGTCATGCTGACTTCAGCATGCACTATTCTGGATAATGTTGAAATAAATAATTAAATTCCAGAAATTAACAAAAACTTTAGAAAATCATATTAAATAAACCATAGCTTAGATTGAAAAACTTTGTACATGAAAGTTGCTCAGAACGACGAGACGAATCCGGATACGCAGCCCGTTCGTCCAGCACACATCCCTAGCATAGAAAACACACAACTTTCCCCCTCTGGTTCATCTTTCCGAAAGTGCAGACACCGGGAATATTTCCCGGTTGTTTCCCTCTTCGCCGGTATCACCTCCTACCGCGTTAGGTCACCCCTAGCACCGCGTATTGCCTCATTATGCTTTGTGATGCTTTGATTGCTCTGTTATTTATTATGTTTCCCCTCCATTACTTCTTTCCGGTAGACCCCGAGACTGCTGTGGTACCCCTACGATCGACTACTGTGTTGACGACCCCTCTCTCTTGCCAGAGCAACCAGGCAACCCCCCCCCTTGATCACCAGATATCGCCTACTCTTCTCTATACTGCTTGCATTAGAGTAGTGTAGCATGTTACTGCTTTCCGTTAATCCTATTCTGATGCATAGCCTGTCATTGTTGCTACAACTGTTGATACCTTACCTGCAATCCTAAATGCTTATTATAGGATGCTAGATTATCATCAGTGGCCCTACACTCTTGTCCGTCTGCCATGCTATACTACTGGGCCGTGATCACTTCGGGAGGTGATCACGGGCATATACTATATACTTTACACTGTTACATTACCGGTGATATTGTTTGGAGATGGGGGCTGAAGGGGCAGGTGGCTCCATCCAGGTAGTGGTGGGCCTGAGTTCCCAACGGCCCCCGACTGTTACTTTGAGGCGGAGCGACAGGGCCGGTTGAGACCACCTAGGAGAGAGGTGGGCCTGGTCCTGATTGGCGTCCGTGGTTATTTCAAAATAACATGCTTAACGAGATCTTGGTATTTGATCTGAGTCTGGCTACTGGCCTATACGCACTAACCATCTACGCGGGACAGTTATGGGCACTCGACGTCGTGGTATCAGCCGAAGCCTTCGTGACGTCAGCGACTGAGCGGCGCGCGCCGGGTTGGACCGCGTAACGCAACTTCCTTTGTAATGGAGGTTGCTAGGTCTGCTCACCGGCCGCGTACGCAACGTGCAGGTGTGCAATGGGCGATGGGCCCAGACCCCTGCGCCATAGGATTTAGACCGGCGTGCTGACCTCTCTGTTGTGCCTAGGTAGCTGCGACGTGTTGATCTTCCGAGGCCGGGCATGACCCAGGAAAAAGTGTGTCCGGCCAAATGGGATCGAGCGTGTTGGGTTATGTGGTGCACCCCTGCAGGGAAGTTAATCTATTCAAATAGCCGTGATCTTCGGTAACAGGACGACTTGGAGTTGTACCTTGACCTTATGACAACTAGAACCGGATACTTAATAAAACACACCCTTCCAAGTGCCAGATACAACCGGTGATCGCTCTCTCACAGGGCGACGAGGATCATCGGTTAGGATTATGCTATGCGATGCTACTTGGTGAACTTACCATCTACTCTCTTCCTTGCTGCAAGATGGAGATTACCAGAAGCGTAGTCTTCGAAAGGACTAGCTATCCCCCTTTCCGGCATTCTGCAGTTCAGTCCACATATGATACCCTTACCATTTGATACCAATGCATACATATGTAGTGTAGCTCCTTGCTTGCGAGTACTTTGGATGAGTACTCACGGTTGCTTTGCTCCCCCTTTTCCCCCTTCCTATACTCGATTGCTGCAACCAGGCGATGGAGTCCAGGAGCTAGACGCCACTGTCGATGATGTCTACTACTACACTGGAGGTGCCTACTACTACGTGCAGCCCACTAGCGGCGAACTAGGAGTAGTTTAGGAGGATCCCAGGCAGGAGGCCTGCGCCTCTTTCGATCCTGTATCCCAGTTTGTGCTAGCCTTCTTAAGGCAAACTTGTTTAACTTATGTCTGTACTCAGATATTGTTGCTTCCGCTGACTCGTCTATGATCGAGCTCTTGTATTCGAGCTTTGAGGGCCAACTCTCTTGTAATATGATGCTTGTATGACTTATTTTATTTGTAGAGTTGTGTTGTGATATCTTCCCGTGAGTCCCTGATCTTGATCGTACATGTTTGCGTGTATGATTAGTGTACGATTAAATCGGGGGCGTCACAAGTTTGAGAGGTGAATTGAACATCATTGATGCTTCAAACTTGGAGTAGAAACTCCATTTAAATACATGCAAGGCATAAGCCTTTGACTAATCCTTGACTTCTTCTCTTATTATGATGATCATATGTCTTGGATATATTTGCACCCTTGCATGCTATTTAACCCTTGTAGTTACTTGGATGAATCTAAATCCATGAGATTACAACTTACTCACATCTTGAGCAATCTCTACATCACCAAGTCTCTACTCCATGGTGGTTGAAGAAAAGGGAGCATGAAATCCTTCAACATATCCTTTAACAAATTCTATATCAGATTTCATGATTGTCATTTTGGATACACAAGTGCTCTTCCTTGCAAGACTAACCTGTCGTGGTTCTAAGTCTGAAAATAGAATGGGGGGTAGGAATATAGAGCAAGATCCTAGCTATGGAGGAGTTGTACACGCGAGTTTTACGAGTTCAGGCCCTTCTCAGAGGAAGTAACAGCCTTACGACTCGGAGCCCGGAGGCGGTCGACTGGATTATATGCGTGTGAGTTACAGGGGGTGCGAACCCTTGTGCCTATGGAGGGGGTGTCTTATATAGAGTGCGCCAGGACCCCAGCCAGCCCACGTCACAGAGGGTTTAAGGTACATTGAAGAGAGAATGTTATTGGTAACATCCACACTAAAGTGCTATAAATGACAATTAAGCCTATAAATAAATGCTCGACCGTTGCTCATGCAGGGTGGCTTTAGCTCTTCTGTTTGTCGAGTGACTTCTGCGACGGTCGAGTGACATTGATTCTTCCGAGTGGAATGCCTCTGGTCGAGTGGATGATGGTACCCATTGAATGATCCTGGCTTTAGGGTGATGTCCTAGGGGAGGATGTCTACGTCAGGTCTATGACCCTACCCTAGGTACATAGCTTCATCATTAGCCCCCGAATGGTTCTGGGTTCGAGTGGAGAAGGAGTTGATAATCTCTCCGATTCAGCTTTTGTGCTTTGAGAATGTCTCGCCCAGAGGTCGAATGCACATTCATGATGGCTTCAACTGCTTGTTCAGTCGCCTTGATCCATTCTTGGTTTTGTCAGGTGAACTTTCATTGTTAAGTTTCGAGTGTCGATATGGAAAAAAATCTTTCGTCTGACGGGTTGTTCTGTCGGCTGCGGATTTCATGGGACTCAGATTTTGGGAAGCGCGCCGGGTGAGGGAGGCCATAGTAATCGGGATGGATTAGGCAGGCCGCCTCGATCTCTGCGCCACCTTTTTTGCCACGTATCGCGCGTGCGACTGTTGCCGGATTTGATAAGATCGTCCGGGCCTACAAGTCAGTCACTCGGAAGTGACCTTATATAACGCGCCGGACCGGGGTTTTTGAACAGTGTGCCTCCATTCTTCTTCCTCCTCCTCAGATTCCTCCGCCGCGCCTACTTCTTCTCTTGGCGTCGTCGCCCTGCTCAAACTCGATTCGCTGCCATGGGGAAGGAGAAGACGGTGGCGTTGGAGCGTGCAAAGAAGGTGATGGCAAAGGCGAAAGGGAAGAAGACCAGCCGGGGCGGATCTTCGTCGAGGTCCGGCCTGCCGCCTGGCTGGATCTAGGGCGACTGGATCCGCTCGACAATAGCTCAAGATGACATCGACGACCTGGTTGAGGGGGGACTGATCCCCCATGAATCGGCGCGGCTCCCGGGAACGAGACTGAGCCGCAGCCGCAGGAGGGTGAGTGCGTTCTCCTTGCCACCCATGTCGACCACGGGTTTTCTTTGCCTCCCCACCCTTTTCTTTCGCGGTTTCTTTAACTTCTTTGGGGCTCAACTCCACCACTTTTCTCCAAACACCATCGTGTACCTTGCCGCTTGTGTGTCCATGTGCGAGAACTTCTTGGGTTGTCGACCACACTGGGGTCTCTTCAAGCACATATTCACTGTCGCTCTTAGACAGTCAAGAAGTCCAACCCGAGATGACATCGACGGCCTGGTTGAGGGACTGGGTCCCTCCATGAATCGGCGCGGCTCCCGAGGGAACGAGACTGAGCCGCAGCCGCAGGAGGGTGAGTGCGTCCTCCTTGCCACTCCATGTCGACCGCGGGTTTTCTTTGCCTCCCCACCTTTCTTTCGCGGTTTCTTGAACTTCTTTGGGGCTCAACTCCACCACTTTTCTCCAACACCATCGTGTACCTTGCCGCTTTCGTGTCCATGTGCGAGAACTTCTTGGGTTGTCGACCACACTGGGGTCTCTTCAAACACATATCACATGTCTCTCTCAGACGGTCAAGAAGGCCAACCCGAGTGACGAGAGGACGCACGTGATACAGATGTGCGGGGGTCTTGGAATTCAAATGAGGAACAAAAGCACTTTCCCAACTATGATCCTTCCTGACTTGGTCCGGGGTTGGCAGTCAACCATGGTTCTACTGCAAGGACCAGCCGACTTTGGGCCAGTCGACTGGACTTCCCCCTTTTCCATGGCTCGAGTGGAGAAGCTCTACCTTGAGAGTGATCCCGGAGGAGAAGTGTGGGTGAAGGTGTTGGTCGAGCGGGTTGTCCAACTTGTCCACGACGGAGTGACCGGTATGGATCTGTTGGAGGTCTTCCTCAGTCGACGCATCCAACCACTCCAAGCTCGTGACCATCCGATGTGGATGTACTCGGGACTCGGAATTCCACTCGGATCCCCCGGAGGATGTTAGAGAGGACACGGTGGAGCAGTGGCTGAGAGGTATTTTACCGGCAACAAGGATAATCCCTGAGGGTCCAGGAGGGTGGTTCCATTCGACCATTAACGCCAGCCGGAACAGGTACGATTCTACATTGTCGAGTGTCTTCTTGTTTTATTGTGTAGCATCTTGTTAATGGTCGACTGTCTTTCTTTTATTCCTTGTCTTTCAGGCTCTTGTTGATATGTACTCAATGCCCAATGGAGTGCAGGAGCAAAATGTCGAGGGAGAGGCGAGCGGGGGCGAGAGTGGCGAGTGGCACTCAGATGCAGAGGAGGGCGAGGAGAGCGACGACCCGAGTGACGAAGAAGATGTCGACTCGCCTCCTCGCAGAGAAAGGAGGTCCAAGCATGCTCACGACCTGGCAAGCAACCCGGACCTGGTGGCCGCACCAACTGGGCAGTCTTCAAAGAGCCCTCGGACGTCTTCTCCGATGCCGACCGAGAAAGCATCAAAATAGCTCAAGACCGCACTGTCTCCAGCGCCGAAACCATTGAAGGTCGCATCCTCCAAACCGCCGAAGGCTTTGCCCAGAATCAAATTGACCATTCCCACCATCTCTGGGTAACCATCTGACCTGATCCTTTGGTTGACTCGAGTAACAGAACATAACCGACTGAATGCTGACATTTGCAGTGCTGCTACCTCTGGAACTTCCTCCCGCCAATACCGAGACGAGGAAATGGAAGACGTAGTTACCTCCAACCCAGGTACAATATTCGTGATCTTGTTCTTGATTATTTGGTCAATTAAATTCTAGCGATTCACTTGGGGTTGATTAATTTGTTTGCAGCCCCACCCAATGTTATCGAGCTTTCGGATGATGATGAAGATGTGGCCCCGAGGCCCAGAAAGAACAAAAAAGTAGTGGCTGGCAAGACATCTCAGCCGGGACTGACGACAGAACGAACCGTCCAACAACCTGAAGATGCAGGTGGGGCCTTTGTAACTTTTGTTGTCCCATTGTCGAGTGAGTGCCCCGCACCGTCGATTGTACCAGTGTTTCCTTCAGCCGTCCAACCTCATGCCTCGGAGCTCCAATCTGCTACATCTGGTCCGTCTGCTCCCTTCTTCACCAACTATCATGTTCTGGAAAGCCAGTCAGACGCCGCTGCGGAGGCCATCCGTCAGGCTAGCGAGATGATGGAGCAGATGAAGACGGTGCACGACAATAGCAGGCTGCTTACGATGCCAGCACGGCTCTTCGGGCCAATGTCCAAGTAAGTTGGCTTTCGACTAACCTTGTTCTATTAGGATATGCTACCTGAAATATTTTCTTTCATATAATCTCTTATTGTTTGCATCGAGTTTGTACACCCACTGGGTGTTTTGTTGTCTTTAGTATTTGCGCTCTTCCACTCGGCCTGGTCGAGTGGGATCCGAACCGGTGGGGGCACGCTAAGTGCACCCACTGGGTGTAGTCCCCGAGACCGCAGTCGACTGCGGGCAGTCGGCTGGGGTCTGAGTACTTCTGTTCACTTTCCTTTCTTCCACTCAACCCGGGCAGACTGATCGAGTGGGATCTGAACCAGTGGGGGCACGTCAAGTGCACCCACTGGGTGTAGTCCCCGAGACCGCGGTCGACTGCTAGCAGTCGGCCGGGGTCTGAATAGTTCTTCTCTCTTTCTTCTTATTTTATTTATATATACTCAAACCGGGTGGACCGGTCGAGTGGGATGTGAATCAGTGGGGGCACGCCAAGTGCACCCGCTGGGTGTAGTCCCTGAGACCGCGGTCGACTGCGGGCAGTCGGCTGGGGTCTCAGTAAACTTTTAAGTTTTATTCACTTGGAAGTAAATAATCTTTGATCTTGTCGATTGATATGTCTTTTACCCTCTGCAGAAATCTTGTACTATCATTTCCAAGTTCGCCAAATTTGAGGAGAAGCAGAGGCAACTCAACCTTGACTTGGAGCTGGCCCAACAAAAAATGAAGAAAGCTCAAGATGAAGCTATTGGTATGGAAGGTAACTGCCTGTCGACTCCTCACGTCGACCGTCCTTTAAAATAATTCTTCGATCTCTTGTTTGATCTGATTGCTTATTTTGTAGAGAAAATGAGGTTGGCTCTGGAGAAGAAGGACTCGGATCTTGCAGCTGCCTAGAAGGAGGCTCAAGATAAGACTGCCCTTGCTGACCAGAAGCTGGCTTTGTCGGAGTGCTGGAAGAAGAAGTAAGCAAGCTGAAGTCCTCTCTCACTGAATCCAACCGAGAGGTAACTCGTCTGAAGAAGGATAAGATGGCTCTGAATGAGAAGCTGGAATCTATGGCTCGTAAGAGAAATGACGTGGAAGCTTATCTGAGAACTCTTGCCAAGAAGCTCTTTCTTATGCTGGAAGGTACTCCTTTTAACCCGACTTCTTTTCTGCTTGCAAGTTAGTCCAGTCCAGTCGACTCACTAACTCTTTGACTGCAGAATTCTGCCAAAACTTTGACGAGGAGACTGGATGGATCGAGACAGGTTTGGACCCTATTGTTTCTCCAGTCGGCGATGAGGCTGCCATGAATGTGCTTCGAATGGAATCCCGTGTCGCCAGTGTTCAAGTTACCTCGCTCGTCTGAAGGTGGCAGTTTCACGGATCGACTCATCACTCTGGCCAAAGGCGACACTTCAAATGACCTCGAGTCCCTGATGGCTCGCCTCAACGAGGTCCCTGGTCGAGTGCAAGAATGGAAGAAGTCCTCTTCCTGATGTGGTGCTGACGTGGCGTTGTCCTTGGTAAGAGTCCACTGCAAGGAATCCTGCGAAGATAAGCTGGCGGCGATCAAGGTTGTCAACACCAAAAGACATGATCTCCAGTCCTTTATGGAGACTTTCTTCGCTGCTCCCACTCGGATTGCAGATGGAATTGACTTGGACGAATTTGTCGAACCCGCCAGCCCTCCTCCTGCCGAATGAACAAACTTTGAGATTTAAATATGCCTTAAATTTGCCTCGGAATGGTGGTTGCTGTAGCCGTTAAACTCCTTCGGGCTTGGTGCTCGAATACTTTTGATCCATCGTCTGGAATTTTTAGGATCTGTCTGAACTTGGTTTATTTCTGGATATGCTTGTATTTGCCTTCGAGTGGGATTTGCTCTTTACTCTGAATAATCTTTTGACCTGCATCTCGTTGTCCTCACGGACAGGGGTGGAGCATACGTTGTATTTGTGGCGCAGCTCCAAAGGAGAAGGTTGCAGTCGACCTGCACCTCGTTGTCCTTGCAGATGAGGATGGAGTGCACATTGTACCTGTGGCGCAGCTCCTACGGAGAAGGTTGTAGTCGACCTGCACCTCGTCGTCCTTGCAGATGGGGATGGAGCGCACGTTGTATTTGTGGTGCGGCTCCAAAGGAGAAGGTTGCAATCGACCTGCACCTCGTCGTCCTTGCGGATGGTGATGGAGCGTACATTGTATTTGTGGCGCAGCTCCAAAGGAGAAGGTTGCAGTCGACCTGCACCTCATCATCCTTGCAGATGGTGATGGAGCGTACGTTGTATTTGTTGCTCACCACTCGGTAGGATTTTACAAACTTAGGCGAATACTGGACTGCAGCTAAGCCCCCGAGTGGGAGGTTTGCTCACCACTTGGTAGGATTTTTCAAACTTAGGCGAGTACTGGACTGCAGCTAAGCCCCCGAGTGGGAGGTTTGCTCACCACTCGGTAGGATTTTTCAAACTTAGGCGAGTACTGGACTGCAGCTAAGCCCCCGAGTGGGAGGTTTGCTCACCACTCGGTAGGATTTTTCAAACTTAGGCGAGTACTGGACTGCAGCTAAGCCCCCGAGTGGGAGGGTTGCTCACCACTCGGTAGGATTTTTTCAAACTTAGGCGAGTACTGGACTGCAGCTAAGCCCCCGAGTGGGAGTTGCTCACCACTCGGTAGGATTTCAAACTTAGGCGACTACTGGACTGCAGCTAAGCCCCCGAGTGGGAGGGTTGCTCACCACTCGGTAGGATTTTTCAAACTTAGGCGAGTACTGGACTGCAGCTAAGCCCCCGAGTGGGAGGTTTGCTCACCACTCGGTAGGATTTTCAAACTTAGGCGAGTACTGGACTGCAGCTAAGCCCCCGAGTGGGAGGTTGCTCACCACTCGGTAGGATTTTTCAAACTTAGGCGAAACGGATTCGCAGCTAAGCCTCCGAGTGGGAGCTTGCTCACCACTCGGTAGGATTTTCTTTTGAACTTAGGCGAAACGGATTCGTAGCTAAGTCACCCATTGGGGGATTTCAGACGCAAATAAAAGCAACAACAATCATTCAAGAGGACTGTAAAGCTCTTGTCTTTGATAAGCAAATTACAAAGGTACTTATTACATTTTATTCGAATGGGTACTCAAGTGTAAAAGGGGTGGAGCAACTCCGCATTCCAAGCCCGTGGCTCGTCCTTCTTATGCTTGACATTGTAAAGGTGGTATGCTCCGTTGTGGAGCACTCTGGTGACAATGAAGGGGCCTTCCCAAGCAGGAGTGAGCTTGTGTGGTTTCTGCTGATCCATTCGAAGAACCAAGTCTCCCTCTTGAAAGGCTCGACCTTTCACATTTCTAGCATGAAATCGACGCAAGTCTTGCTGATAAATGGTCGATCGGATCAAGGACATCTCTCTTTCCTCCTCTAGGAGGTCGACTGCGTCCTGTCAAGCTTGCTCTGCTTCATCTTCAGAGAAGAGCTCGACTAGTGGTGCATTATGAAGCAAGTCACTCGGTAGAACTGCTTCAGCTCCATAGACCAAGAAGAATGGAGTTCGACCAGTCGACCGATTGGGAGTTGTCCTCAATCCCCAGAGAACTAATGGAAGTTCATCAACCCAGGCGTCTGCTGCATGCTTGAGGTCTCGTATCAGTCGGGGTTTCCATCCTTTGAGAATCAGGCCATTTGCTCTTTCTGCTTGTCCATTCGACTGGGGATGGGCGACTGAAGCATAGTCGACTCGCGTGCCTTGGGAGGCGCAGAAGGCTCTGAACTCATCTGAATTGAAGTTTGATCCATTGTCAGTGATGATGCTGTGTGGAACTCCGTATCTGAACGTCAATTCTCTGACGAAGCTGACGGCAGTACTAGCTTCCAGATTCTTGATAGGCTTGGCTTCAATCCACTTGGTAAACTTGTCGACTGCTACAAGCACGTGAGTGAAGCCGCTCCTACCAGTACTCAGCGGTCCAACCATATCTAATCCCCAAACAGCAAAGGGCCAGACGAGTGGAATGGCCTTCAGGGCTGACGTAGGTTTGTGGGACATATTGTAGTAAAACTGGCAGCCTTCACATCTGTCGACTATATCTTTCGCCATTTCATTTGCTCGTGGCCAATAAAATCCAGCTCGACATGCTTTAGCCACGATGGTCCTAGAGGACGCATGGTGGCCATAGGTCCCCGAGTGGATGTCGTTGAGGATCGCTAGACCTTCTTCCGGGGTTATGCATTTCTGGCTGACTCTGGTTACACTTTCCCTGAACAGCTGTCCTCTTATCACAGTAAAGGCTTTGGATCGACGGATGATCTGCCGAGCCCCTTCTTCATCCTCTGGGAGTTCCTTCCTAAGGATATACACGATGTACGACACTGTCCAGTCGGGAGTAATAACCAAAATATCCACGATTAGGTTGACCACGGCTGGAATCTCGACTACAGTCAGATCGGTGGCACTCTTTGGCTATGGGGGCTCTTCAGTGAAGGGATCTTCTTGAACTAAAGGTGCATGAATATGCTTCAGGAACACATTACTGGGAATGGCTTCTCTCTTGGATCCTATCTTTGCTAAATCATCGGCTGCTTGATTTTTTAGTCGGGGTATATGATGGAGCTCTAACCCCTCAAACTTCTTTTCCAACTTCCTCACCGCGTTACAGTAGCCAGTCATGGCTGGGCTTCTAACGTCCCACTCCATCATCACTTGATTGACTACCAAATCTGAGTCGCCATAGACCATGAGGCGACGGTCGCCGAGTGAGATGGCCATATGTAACCCATACAAGAGTGCTTCATACTCTGCTTCGTTATTGGAGGAATCAAAGTGAATCTGGAGGACATATCTGAGCTTGTCTCCTCGGGGGGATACCATTACAATCCCAGCACCGGAACCATTCAACATCTTAGAACCATCAAAGAACATGGTCCAATGCTCCGAGTGAACTTGAGTCGGCAGTTGCTGTTCGATCCACTCAGCAAGGAAATCCGCTATTGCTTGGGACTTGATAGCTTTCTTTGCTTCAAACTTGATATCTAAGGGAAGGAGTTCAATCGCCCACTTTGCCACTCGACTAGTCGCATCTCTGTTGTTCAGAATCTCTGATAATGGAGCGTCGCTGACGAATGTAATGGAGTGGTTAGAGAAGTAATGTGCGACCTTCTTCATGGTCATATAAATCCCATAAACAAGCTTCTGATAATGTGGATATCTTTGCTTTGATGGAGTCAAAACTTCAGAAACATAGTATACTGGGCGCTGAACTTTGTAAGCTTTTCCTTATTCTTCCCACTCGACCGTAAGTATTGTACTGACGACTTGCCCAGTGGCTGCAATGTAAAGCAGTAAAGGCTCTTTGCTGATTGGAGCAGCAAGCACCGGCTGGGTGGAAAGCAGGGCTTTAAGCTCTGCAAATGCTGCATCAGCTTCAGGAGTCCACTCAAACTTATCTAACTACTTCATCAGTCGGTAAAGAGGCAGTGCCTTTTCACCGAGGCGAGAAATGAATCGACTTAGGGCAGCCAAACAACCAGTAAGCTTCTGGACATCATGCACACGCACAGGGCATTTCATCTGGAGTATGGCACCCACTTTCTCTGGGTTAGCGTTGATCCCTCGTTCGGAAACGAGAAAACCGAGTAATTTTCCGCCTGGAACTCTAAATGTGCGCTTTGATGGATTAAGCTTGATATCATACCTTCTGAGGTTGGCAAAGGTTTCCGCAAGGTCAGCCAGTAGGTGAGAACCTTTACGTGACTTGACCACAATGTCATCCATGTATGCTTCTACATTCCGACTGATCTGAGTGAGTAAACACTTCTGAATCATCCGCATGAATGTGGCTCCAGCGTTCTTCAAGCCGAATGGCATAGTGACATAACAGAAGCACCCAAACGGGGTGATGAAAGCTATTTTTATCTCATCGGGTCCATACAGACGAATCTGGTGATACCCAGAATAAGCGTCCAAAAAGGACAAACACTCACACCCTGCGGTCGAGTTGACTATTTGGTCGATGCGAGGGAGAGGAAAGTGATCTTTCGGGCAGGCCCGATTGATATGTTTGAAGTCAATGCACATGCGAAGTGAATCGTCCTTCTTTGGGACCATGACAACATTAGCTAACCACTCGGAGTGATAAATCTCTCGGATAAACTCAGCTGCTAGGAGCCGAGCCACTTCTTCATCGATTGCCTTTCTCTTCTGTACGGCGGACCGTCAAAGATGTTCTTTTACTGGTTTCACTTTTGGGTCGACTCACAAACGATGCTCAGCCAGTCCCCTGGGAACACCTGGCATGTCAGAAGGTTTCCATGCAAAGATGTCCCAGTTCTCACAGAGGAACTGGATGAGCGCTTCTTCCTATTTGGAGTCGAGTGTTGCTGAAATGTGAGTCGGAGCAGCATTGGGACCTGTGGGGTGAATATGAATCGGCTTCGTTTCACCAGATGATTGGAATGCTGAATCTGTGGCAGGCTTCTTAGCTCGCAACAAATCACTCGGATTTGCATGTTTTTGATACTCCTGTAATTCCACTACTGCCATCTGTGCATCGGCGATCTTTCAGCCCTTCTGGAAGCACTCTTCTACCTTCTTTCAATTGCCAGTGATGGTGATCACCCCTTTAGGACCAGGCATCTTTAATTTGAGGTACACGTAACATGGTCGAGCCATAAAACGTGCATAAGCTGGCCTGCCCAGAATAGCATGATAAGCACTCTGGAAATCCACGACTTCAAATGTCAACATTTCTTTGCGGTAATTCTTGGAATCACTGAAAACTACATCAAGGGCGATCTGGCCGAGTGATGCAGCCTTCTTGCCAGGAATAACTCCATGGAAACTCATATTGCTTTCACTGAGTCTAGACATCAGAATGCCCATTCCTTTCAACGTCTCTGCATACAGTATATTCAGACCACTGCCACCGTCCATCAGAACCTTAGTCAATCGAGTGCCTTCGACTATTGGGTCGACCACCAGCGCTTGCCTCCCAGGGGTGGTTATGTGTGCTGGGTGATCGGACTGGTCAAATGTAATGGCAGTCTGAGACCATTTCAAATAATTGGGTGTCACCGGAGCGACCATATTCACCTCTCTGTTGATGACTTTCAGTCGACTCTTACTCTCAACATCAGCGAAAATCATCAGAGTGGAATTGACGTGGGGGTAACCATCATCGTCCTCTTCCTCATCCTCAACTTTGTCTAATTCCTTCTCCTTTTCCTTGGGCTGTTTCTATTGGAATTGCTGGATTAGGAGTCGACATTGTCGAGTGGTATGCTTCGGGTAGATGAAATTACCCTCTTCATCTTTCTTAGTGTGAATGTGGCATGGTAAATCTAGCACATCATTTCCATCTTGATCTTTTATTTTCTTGGGGTTCCACGGTCCTTTGGATTTCCCTTTGAACTTTCCTTGAGTCACGCCTAAGGCTTCTCCAGGAGCAGCGGGCTCGGCTTTGCACTTCTGCTTCCGACTGGAGTTCCCTCCTCTGGTTTCGTGGGCGATTGTTTTGTGCTTGCCACTTCGGAGTCGGTCTTCCTCTTCACCATTGGCGTATTTGGTGGCAATATCCATCATCCGAGTCAGAGTCATATCTCCTGTCCGACCGAATTTCAGATTCAATTCCCGATACTTAATGCCTTCTTTGAAGGCACAAATTGCTTGGTGATCTGACACATTCTCCACTATATGGTGTAATGTGATCCACCTCTGGATATAATCTCTCAGAGTTTCATTCGGTTTCTGATGGCAACACTGTAATTCTGTCAGCCCTGGTGGCCGCTTGCAAGTACCTTCAAATGTTCTGACAAATACCCGGGCAAGATCTTCCCAAGTATGAATACTACCAGGCGCTAACTGATTCAGCCACGCTCTGGCCGAGCCCTCTAACATCAAAGGGAGATGCTTCATGGCAACCTCATCGTTGCCACAACCAATTTGTACAGCCACTCGGTAATCCTCAAGCCAAGTGTCAGGCTTGGACTCACCAGTGAACTTACTGACTCCAGTCGCCAACCTGAAGTTGGGAGGAATCACCGCAGCCCTGATGGCTCTGCTGAAGCACTCTGGACCTGAGACATGCACTCTGTTGTTGGTTGGAAAATCTCTATCGTGGCCTTCTCTATGAGCTCTGTTTCTATCGACCAGACCTAGAACGAGAATCGATCTTGCATCAAAGCCCGGTTCTCTAGGGTCGACTGGAATCCTTCGTCCACCACTGTGAGGACGTCTGTCATCATGCTGCCGAGGCACGTATGACCCACTCCTTGGGGGAGGCGTGGGCACTCGACAACGATCATCGTGATCGAGTCGGTGATCATACTGCTCATGGTTTCTGTTCTGATCTTGCCGGTCCCCACATCCCTCACGGCTCGGGGGCAATCTCGGGCTGTGAGCCGACTGGACTGTGTCTACAACCACGGATCTGCTATGGATCCTATTCCGCGACTGAGATACTGATGTATTCTTCTCCCCCGCTGCTCGGAGCAAAGCCCGGATCTGCACCAAACCTCGACCAGCTTCTGACTGGGAAGGTTGAATTGACCCCGCTATTCGGGCCGCAGCTGCGTGATTCTGGATCGGAGTTTGGTATACCTCAGTCGGAGGCGGAAAAAGTTGACGTCAACTGGACTCGGGGATACGCTGCCGAGCATGCTCGTCGAGTGCGCGCTGGAGGTTCTCCAGTCGAGTGTGATCAACCAAGTTGGCCAGGCGCGCCTCCTCCAAGGCCTGGGCCTCAGCGGTTTCTCCAATGATAGGAGTGTGAAGCGCATCCATGTTTCGGCGGCGAAGTTCTTCCCTCCGCTGCGAAGAGAGGGGTTCGGGGCGGTACTCTTCGTGAACACGCTACGGATCACCGTCCCCATCACCTCTGTCTTCACGGGTGAAGCCAGGAGGACTGCGTGGTCCATTGACCATCAAAACTTCCGCCGCAGGGTCGCTGCTGTCGCACTCGGATGTAGTTTCTACGGAGCCAGTCGAATAGGCCATAGAGAGTTTCGTCGGGCTCAATTGCCATGACTTGAGGGGTGGCCGACTGGCGGGCCACCGCATGCCTCACCCACCGCTGAAGCCTCGATCGACCGGAACGTTTGCTCCGGCGGGCTGCAGGGAGTGAGCTCAACATAGGAGCCGACCGATACTGAGTCGATGGCTGCCGTAGGAGGACGCCATGGATGCACGCGCGAAAGTGCGTTGCCCCGCGGATGGGGAGCGCCTCGACGTCGAGTGGCGCTTCTTGGAGCCAAGCGGAGTCGTCGGCTACGAATACGAGCGCGCCGAGACGGATCTCACAGCCCTCGGCCAAACCTCTGCCTGAAACCATGTTGATGGGGATTGGAAAAATCGCAACTTCTCCAACAAGTCGCTAAGACACTGCCCCACGGTGGGCGCCAACTGTCGTGGTTCTAAGTCTGACAGTAGAATGAGGGGTAGGAATATAGAGGCAAGATCCTAGCTATGGAGGAGTTCTACACGCGAGTTTTACAAGTTCAGGCCCTTCTCGGAGGAAGTAACAGCCTTACGTCTCGGAGCCCGGAGGCGGTCGACTGGATTATATGCATGTGAGTTACAGGGGGTGTGAACCCTTGTGGCTGTGGAGGGGGTGGCTTATATAGAGTGCGCCAGGACCCCAGCCAGCCCACGTCACAAAGGGTTTAAGGTACATTGAAGAGAGAACGTTACTGGTAACACCCACACTAAAGTGCTATAAATGACAATTAAGCCTATAAATAAATGCTCGACCGTTGCTCATGCAGAGTGGCTTTAGCTCTTCTGTCTGTCGAGTGACTTCTGCGACGGTCGAGTGACATTGATTCTTCCGAGTGGAATGCCTCTGGTCGAGTGGATGATGGTACCCTTTGAATGATCCTGGCTTTAGGGTGATGTCCTAGGGGAGGATGTCTAGGTCAGGTCTATGACCCTACCCTAGGTACATAGCTTCATCATAACCCATGTAGGAAGATGAACTCCAATTACAAGTGGTGCTCCCAACTATTGATGAGCTACATCAACCTTGAGCAACCCACACAAGTTCAACTACATGATCAAGTTCAACACCACCACCCAAGGTATGTTATTCCATCTTAGAGAAGCTTTACCCCGAGTCATGGGTCAAAGCAACTCAACAAGATGCAAATACATCAAAAGCTTAAACGATAAATGGTAACCCCATTTTGAGCTTAAACAATGAGTATGACCTACGATCAAGTGTTTTCACTTGACTAATCAGTCAATATACTCTAACATAGGTGACTTTGTCACCGCCCAATTCTAGATGAAGTTCTCTAGTATTTCTATGTATTCTTGCATTTGTCTCTTCCATCCAATTCATGGCAATTCATTCAGTTAATTCCTTGCAGATCTTTGTGAGATCTTATTTGCCTAGTGAGCTGAGGAGAACAGATGTTCTCTCTGTCTGGAACTCGGTCATACCGATTCGTCTCTTTTGGTCACGCTGAACCATTTCGGTGCAACCGAAAAATATAACTCGGTGTCACCGATTTCACTTCAGAGAAAACAATTTGCCACTTGTTCCTGCACTTTTGTTCCAGCTCCACTCGATGATTCTTGTCCTCAACCAGCATCACAATCTATATGCTGCTTTGCTCTGTGACTCAAGGACCAAACCTATTTTGACTCACACTCCAGAAGATCCCTTCTTGGAAATTGATGTCAAAGGGGGAGAGGGATCACATCAAAGCTTATTCTCTTCAAAAGGCGGAGAGAGAGGTAATCACATCAAAGGCCCCAGATGCTTGGTGTTCAAGAGGAGAGAAGTCACATGTCTTTAAGATGGGAAAGACATGTCTATGTTTATGTTTATGATCTGTTTTACTCTGATTTTGTTTCCCTATGTTCTCCCATTATCCAATACAAGATTCAGAGGGAGAAAGACTTCTAGGGAAGAAAATCCTTGAATTCATTGCAAATATTTATCCTTTGCGGACATGTCTACCTATAGAGTACCTAGTACTCACTCTCTACATGTCATCCCAGTCTTGGTACTCTTGTGGTTCTTTCGTTTGCTCTGTCTAGTAGATGTATTTGTGTTATCTAACCTTGTTTACTCAGGTTAATCTCTTCCTAAGCCAACTTGAGACCACAAGGTAAGTATATGCATCACACTCATGTGCATGAAGATTTCTTTCTGATATACATATTGTTTGCAAGAAGGAATCATGAGCATGAAGTTACAACTTCATATATTCACATCATTTGCTCTGATGCATATAGCCAAGATACATGTAACACATGGCTTGCTATGTCATGTTTATGCATTCACATGCTCTTACTTTCCACGTTGACATGATTGCATACATGTAGGGGGAGTCCATGCATGTTACATGTCTTTCCAAATCTTTACTTTTTATTCTCTATATCTTTATCTAAAGCTTTGAGGTACGTTGTCATCAATTACCAAAAAGGGGGAGATTCAAAGCACAAGTGCTCCCTGGGTGGTTTTGGTAATTAATGTCAACATATCTCTTGTTGGACTAATGTTTTTATCTAGTATATTTCAGATAAGTTCAACAGATGGAGTGGCGTGGACAAGAAGATGTAGAACCCCTTCAAAATGCTGAGGACAAAAGATTGGCTCAAGCTCTAAAGCTCAACACTCTACATTTTGCTTTTAGTGATCCAAGATCACATCGAGTCCATAGGAAAGCCAATACTATTAAAAGGGGATGGGGTGTTGCTTGATGGCTTGCTTGCTCAAAGTGCTTAGTGATATGCTCCAAAGCCCTCAACCACTTTCTCATATCCACATATGTCCCAAACCAAAAGTCAAACTCGGCCCCACCGAAATTTTCCATCCGGCGCCACCGAGTTCTCTTGACATGGACATTGCCACAAACCCTAATCAATTCGGTCACACCGATGGGATCTCAGTCTCACCGAGATGGGCTTGCAAACTCTCTGTTGCCTATTGCAATAATCTCGGTCTCACCGAGATATGCAATCGGTCCCACCGAGTTTGCTTGACCAACTCTTTGTTTCACTTATTACCAAAATCGGTCCCACCGAGTTTGTGTAAACGTTCAAACCGAGATGAGGTTTTACCCTAACCCTAGCACATCGGTCCCACCGAGTTGATCATATCGGTCCCACCGAAAAGCCTAACGGTCATATTATGAACTGAATCGGTCCGACCGAGTTTCATGATTCGGTCTCACCAAGTTTGGTCAATTGTGTGTAACAGTTATATTTTGTGTGGAGGCTATATATACCCCCCCACCCACTCTTCATTCGTGGAGAGAGCCATCAGAACATGCCTACACTTCCAACATACAATTTCTGAGAGAGAACCACCTTCACTTGTGTTGAGATCAAGATCTTCCGTTCCAACCACATAAATCTTGATCTCTAGCCATCCCCAAGTTGCTTTCCACTCAAATCATCTTTCCATCAAATCCAATCCTATGAGAGAGAGTTGAGTGTTGGGGAGACTATCATTTGAAGCACAAGAGCAAGGACTTCATCATCAACACACCATCTATTACCTTTTGGAGAGTGGTGTCTGCTAGATTGGTTAAGTGTCACTTGGGAGCCTCCGTCAAGATTGTGGAGTTGAACCAAGGAGTTTGTATGGATGAGGAGATCGCCTACTTCGTGAAGATCTACCCTAGTGAGGCAAGTCCTTCGTGGGTGATGGCCATGGTGGGATAGACAAGGTTGTTCTTCATGGACCCTTCGTGGGTGGAGCCCTCCATAGACTCGCGCAACCGTTACCCTTCGTGGGTGGAGCCCTCCATGGACTCTCGCAACCGTTACCCTTCATGGGTTTAAGTCTCCATCAACGTGGATGTACGATAGCACCACCTATCAGAACCACGCCAAAAATCTCCGTGTCTCCAATTGCGTTTGCACACTCCAATCCCATCCCTTTACATTCTTGCAAATTGCATGCTTTACTTTCCGCTGCTCATATACTCTTGTCATGCTTGCTTGATCTGTATTGTGAATGTTTAAACTTGTGCTAAAACTCCACTTCAACTTGAACAAATTAAAAACTATAACTCTTTCTTGTTAAGAGTCTATGCACCCCCCTCTAGACACCTCTTCTCGATCCTTGGAGTTCTTTTCGATACTGGTGCATCACATTCATACATATCAAGGGAATTTGTGGACAAGTTTAAGTTACCAACCTCAGCCCTTAGGTCACCCATGTTAGTAAGCTCACCAGGAGCAGACTATATGGCCAGCCAATGGTGTGATTAGTTACCCTTGACCATTGGTAGTCATGTTTTCCCCTCAGACCTAATAATTTTGGAGTCACAAGGATTGGATACAATATTAGGCATGGATTGGTTATCAAAGTATGGAGGAAACATTGACTGTGCTAGTAAGTCAATTCTGCTCACCACCCCGGGGGGAAAAAGGATCAAGTATGTATCTAGACATTCGTCAAGGAAGACCCAAGTAAATTCTCTTTCGGGGGTTGTTCAGGAAGAAGTGCATGTTGTGAAGGATTACCCGGATGTATTTTTAGAGGAACTACCAGGCATGCCACCAGATCGGGAGATAGAATATTTGATAGAGTTGTTGCCAGGCACCGGACCAATATCAAAGAGACCATATCGGATGCCCGCAAATGATCTGGAGGAAATTAAGAAGCAGATTAAGGAGCTACTGGAGAAAGGTTATATTCGACGAAGTTCATCCCCGTGGGGATCCCCAGTGCTTTTGGTTGAGAAGAAGGACGGATCTTTGAGAATGGTTGTTGATTATCATGCATTAAATGTAGTAACGATCAAGAACAATTACCCACTATTGATGATGAACGATTTGTTTGACCAGCTGCAAGGAGCTAAAGTATTTGCCAAGATCAATCTGCGATCAGGATACCACTAGTTGAAGATCCGGGAAAAAGATATACCTAAGACAGCTTTCACCACAAGGTATGGGCTATATGAGTACACGGTCATGTCATTTGGATTGACCAACGCCCCTGCTTACTTCATGAGTATGATGAATAAGGTGTTCATGGAGTTTTTGGATAAGTTTGTAGTGGTGTTCATTGATGATATTTTGGTGTACTCGAAGAATGAAGAGGAGCACAAGGAGCATTTGCGTTTAGTTCTCGAGAAGCTCAGGGAACATCAGTTATACGCCAAGTTCAGCAAATGTGAGTTTTGATTGAAGGAAGTTGGATTCCTTGGACATGTTATATCAGGAGAAGGTATAGCAGTAGACCCCACCAAGGTTCAGTCTGTAACTGAGTGGTTGGCACCCACCTCAGTTGGGGAGATGCGCAGTTTTCTAGGACTTGCGGGATATTATCGGAGATTCATTGAGAATTTTTCCAAGATTGCGAAGCCCATGACGGAGTCGTTAAAGAAGGACACTAAGTTTAAATGGACAAATGAATGTGAGGCAAGTTTTCAGGAATTGAACAAACGTTTGGTTACAGCTGCAGTGCTGATTCTGCCGGATATACGGAACGATTTCCAAGTGTATTGCGACGCTTCTCGCTTAGGACATGGAGGAGTACTTATGCAGGATGGAAGAGTTGTTTCATATGCCTCACGACAACTTCGACCGCATGAATTGAATTATGCCACACATGATTTGGAGTTAGCAGCCGTCCTGCATGCACTCAAGACTTGGAGACATTTTCTTATTGGAAACCGATGTGATGTGTACACGGATCACAAGAGTTTGAAGTACATTTTCATGCAGAAGGAGTTGAATCTCAGGCAAAGGAGATGGTTGGAGCTCATAAAGGATTATGATATGAAGTTGCATTATCACCCAGGAAAAGGTCAATGTCGTAGCAGACGCTTTGCGGTAATCCAATACCCTGGTAAGCGGAGGATTACCGCAGGAGCTAGTCAAGAATCTCAAGGAGCTTCATTTGGAGATAGTTCCAAGAGGTTTTGTGGCAATAATGGAGGTTCAATCTACATTATTGGGAAAGATTTGAGAAGCTCAGAAGGATGATAAGGAAATCGCTGAGATAAAGGAGAAAATGAGCAAAGGAAAAGCCAAGGGTTTCCGTGAGGATGAGCACGAGACCTTATGGTTTGAGGAACGTATTTATGTACCCAATAATGCTGAGAACATGAAGTTAGTACTTCAGGAAGCTCATGACTCGCCATACTCGATCCACCCCAGAAACACCAAGGTGTATTTGGATTCGAAGGAGCATTTCTGGTGGACTGGTATGAAGAAGGATATTGCCGAGTATGTAGTAGTGTGTGATGTATGTCAGAGAGTGAAGGCAAAACATCAGAAACCAGCAGGATTACTGCAGCCTATGCCAATGGAAGTGGGACAAGCTTGGCATGGGTTTCATCACTGGATTGCCCAAGACCCGATTGGGATATGATTCTATCTGGAAGTAGTGGATCATTTGACCAAAGTGGCTCACTTTATCCCAGTGAAAATCACCTATACAAGTGCAAAGTTGGACAAGATATATATGACCAGGATCGTATGTCTGCATGGAGTTCCGAGGACCATCGTATGAGATAGAGGAACACAGTTTACCTCGAAGTTTTGGAACCAGCTGCACCATACTTTGGGTACCAGGCTGGAGTTCAGTATAGCCTTTCATTCGCAGACAGATGGACAGACCGAAAGATTCAATCAGAATTTGGAGGACATGTTGAGAGCCTGTGCATTAGATTATGGAACTAGTTGGGATGATAATTTTCCATACACAGAGTTCTCATACGACAACAGTTATCAAGCTAGTTTGAAGATGGCACCTTTTGAGGCTTTGTATGGGAGAAGGTGTAGGACACCGTTAATGTGGGATGAAGTTGGAGACCGCCAGTTGTTTGGACCAGATTTGATCAAAGAGTCCGAAGAGAAGGTTAAGTTGATTCAAGATAGACTGAAGGTAGCTCAGTCCAGGCAGAAGAGTTATGCAAACTCAAAATGCAAGGAGATAGTCTATGAAATTGGAGACCGAGCATATCTTCGTGTGTCACCACTGCGAGGAATTAAACATTTTGGAGTTAAGGGAAAGTAAGCCCCGAGATTTGTAGGACCGTACCGAGTTTTGGAATGTATGGGAGAGGTTGCCTACAAGTTGGAGTTACCCAAAGGATTGTCAGGAGTTCATGATGTGCTTCACGTTTCCCAGTTGAAGAAGTGTCATGCAGAGATGACCGATATTCCTCTAAGAGATACAATGCCCCTAGAAGCAATTCAGTTGGATAGTGATTTGACCTATGAGGAGAAAGCAGTCAAGATTCTCGAGTTCGCTAGCCGGGTTACACGCAGCAAGGTTATCAAGTTTTCCAAAGTTCAGTGGAGCCACCATACCGAGGATGAAGCCACCTGGGAACGAGAGGAAGATCTACGGAAGGACCACCCACACCTATTTTCTAGCCAACCCAAATCTCGAGGGCGAGATTCATCTTAAGGGTGGTAGGTTTGTAACATCCCAATTTTCAATTTGGATATTATACCTAGGTCATCATATGCATATCACATTTTATTTTCATTTCGTTTGCGATCCTAGAAATCCTAAGCAATTCAAGGACCCACGGAGAGAGTTGGGGATTTCATTTACTTTCATATTTGAATTTTTCTCCAATTTGAAAAAAGGATCATTTTGGTTTTAATATTTTTCTCTCCAAATATTTTAAATATCCAAAATAAATGAGAGGAGATAAAATGACTTCTGCAAAATAAATTAAATATTGGAGGAAAATGTTAAAAATCAAATAAATATTTTATTTGGATTTTCATTCAAGATTTTTATTTGAATTAGAAAAATATGCATTTTCAAAATTGCATTTTCAGGCCAGAAAAATGTTCACCTTGTTCTAAATATTTTATCTAGATGGTGAAAATTCTTTTTGGAATTTTTAGAATTTTCTTTATATTTTTTATTAGGATTTTCTTCAGCGGAATTTATTTTAAAAAAAATCGCCCGACTGGGCCAACGGCCCAGCTGAGCCGGACCACGCCCAGCGCCGCACCGCCTCACGCCGCGCCGTGTTCGCACCGGACTCTGGCGAGGAGTCCGGATCACCGCCGCCGCCGCCCGGCTTCGCTTCCAAGTCGGACCCCCCTCGAGGATTTATAAGCCGAGCACCGGCCTCCCTCTCACCTCACCACGCCGCCGCTGCCTCCACCAGCAGCAGCAGCCCGCGCCCGCCGCCGCCGCTTGCCGCGCTCGCCTCCACCCGCTGCAGCCGCCGCCGCCCTGCACCTCACCCCCGCGCTGCGCCCCGCCGCCCCGCACGCCACCCCGGCCAACGCCGCCGCCGCCGTTGATCGGTATAGAAACCGCCCGGTTCGCCGGTTCTTTCGGTTTTTCTTTAGGGTTAGGGTTTTTCTCGATATTCTTTGGTTAAATCTATTCTGTGAACGTTCGTTCATTTATTTCTTATAACGAATGAATTCGTTCGTTTGTCTCTGCTAGTGGACGTTCGTCCGATAGATTTTTCTTTTTCTATTTTATTTTTGCCAGGGACCTATCCATGATTATTTTTATCGCAGATTAGCCCCTAATCTTCAAACCCTCGCAACTTTTTAACTGTTCGTCCAAATCCAGTGAAACCAATGCCAAAATCTTCGTCTCGAACCCCTCTTTCCAGTTAACCAACTTGAACATGATTTTAACAATTTAAATTTTGGTTGCAAGCAGATTTGAATTTGGACTTCTTTTGACCGTAGTTTGAGTTTCGTAGCTCCAATTTGATCAATTATTTTTGCAAATCAAAGCTCTTAAGTTGAACTTTCAGTTTGGACCTTCTCATTTGAGTTTTACCCTTGCATCTATGCTTGAGTTCTTATGCATGCTATTGTTTGTTTGCTATAGAATTTTTGGAGTGCGAAGCATGCTACTACGAGTCTCAAGGGTTTGCTGATCATCGACAAGGCAAGTAACACTTTGATCATACCCCTTTATTACCTAGTTTTTATGCATTATTTTCAACCCTCAAACATTGCATGGGTAGGATCTTCTTAACATGTGGGTTTTAGGAAGTAGATGTTGAGGTAGTACCTATTGCCCTTTCATCCAAAACCTTGGGAGTTACTTCTACGTTATGCTTATACTGCTATGCTATGCTCGTAGACGTGGATTGGTTGAGTGATTCATGACAGATGCGAGATTATTATGAACTAAGGGTTTATATAAGGTGGCTACTTTAACATACATCTGGGTGGATTGTTTATGGGCACCTGGGGAATCCAGTGTTGTCCAAAGCGAGATCCCATCTCTCTCTTGGCATTCCTATGGCTCGCCACCCAGGCTCAAAGGGATCATTATGTTATTCATGCTGGAAACTTCCGTGTGCAGCCACAAGCCATTATGGGCTCTAGCATAGTTGAGTATGTTGTATGACCTCTTTCAGTGGTAAACTAGCAGATGTAGGTGGTACGGTTTACCCGTCGAAAGAGTTAATGCTTCTGAAAGACTATGTCTCGGTCATCCGTTTCTCAAACATCATGTAGTGCGAGAAATTCAACGGAGGAGATCGAGTCTTGTGCGGAAAAGTGTGCAAACCTCTGCATAGTGTACAAACTAATCATGATTAGTAGTGTCCCGGTTATGGACATCTTGAGTATCTTGGTGCTTGAATGATTATGTTGATCTCATCACTTTATTTAATTAACTTTTGGGTTAATGATTACTTTAATTGGGATTGAGATGGGGTTACCATTCTCAATGTATCAACTACCATGATAGTTAAATAAAATATATTCCTTTGTTGTAGGGAAAAATTGGCTTTTCGCAAAAACTAAACCGTAGAGCCTCCACCAGCCAATTATGCATGTAGTTATAGTTGTTTCATGTTCATTGCTCTAAAGTGTTATTTTGCCAGCATATTCCATGTGCTGGCCCATTTTCGGGCTACAACGTATTATGTTGCAAACTTTTCAGATGAAGAGTAAGGTGTGCTAGGTCGTTGTTTTGCACTCAGCTATGCCATTGGAGTTGATGGACTCGCTTTATCTTCCAAGCCTTCCGCTGTTATCTTATTAGATGGCCTTCAGCCGTATTATTGTAATAAGTACTCTCTTATGAGATATTTGATGTAATAAGTGTGTGATTGCAACTCTGTTATAAATCCTTCAAGTACTGTGTGTGTCAGCATTACAGATCCAGGGATGACACTTATGCACAGAGATTCGACCATTTGAGATTGGATCGCTACACTAACGCCCCTGTCTACTTTATGAGTATGGTAAATAAGGTGTTCATGGAGTTCTTGGATAAGTTTGTTGTTGTGTTCATTGATGATATATTGGTATACTTGAAGAATGAAGAAGAACACAAGGAACATTTGAGTTTTGTTCTCGAGAAGCTCAGGGAACATCAGCTATATGCCAAGTTTAGCAAATGTGAGTTTTGGTTGAAGGAAGTTGGATTTCTCAGACATGTTATATCTGGAGAAGGTATAGCAGTAGATCCTTCCAAGGTCCAATCTATCACTGAGTGGTTGGCACCCACCTCAGTTGGAGAGATACGCAGTTTTCTTAGACTCGCAGGATATTACCGGAGATTCATTGAGAACTTTTCCAAGATTGCGAAGCCCATGACGGAGTTATTGAAGAAGGACACCAAGTTCAAATGGACCGAAGAATGTGAGGCCAGTGGTCAGCAGTTGAAAAAACGTTTAGTTACAGCCCTGGTGCTAATTCTTCCTGATATACGCAAGGACTTCCAAGTATATTGCAACGCTTCTCGCCTCGGACTTGGAGGTGTACTTTTGCAAGACGGAAGGGTTGTTTCATAAGCCTCATGTCAGCTTCGACCTCATGAGATGAATTATGCCACGCGTGATTTGGAGTTAGCAGCCATAGTGCATGCGCTCAAGACCTGGAGACATTTTGTTATTGGAAACCGTTGTGATGTATACACGGATCATAAGAGTTTGAAGTACATCTTCACACAGAAGGAGTTGAATCTCAGCAGAGGATATGGTTGGAGCTCATAAAGGATTATGATATGAAGCTGCATTATCATCCAGGAAAGGCCAATGTTGTAGAAGATGCTTTGAGCCACAAGAGTTATGTTAATACTCTCGTAACCGGAGGATTACCGCAAGAGATAGCTGACGATCTCAGAGAACTTCGTTTGGAGATAGTTCCGAGAGGTTTTGTTGCAGCATTGGAAGTTCAGTCCACGTTGCTGGGAAAGATTCGAGAAGCCCAGAAGACTGATAAGGAGATTGCAGAGATAAAGGAAAAGATGAGTAAAGGAAAAGCCAAAGGTTTTCATGAGGATGAGCATGAAACTTTATGGTTTTAGGACCGTATTTATGTGCCCAATGACCCAGAGATCAGGAAGTTAATACTTAGCAAGCTCATGACTCGCCATACTCGATTCACCCCGAAAACACCAAGATGTATTTGGATTTGAAGAAACATTTTTGGTGGACAGGTATGAAGAAGGATATTGCCGAGTATGTAGCCATGTGTGACGTATGTCAGAGAGTTAAGGCAGAACACCAGAAGCCAGCAGGATTACTTCAGCCTATGCCGATACCCGAATGGAAGTGGGATAAACTTGGCATGGATTTCATCACCAGATTACCCAGGACACGATCAGGTTATGATTCCATCTGGGTAGTAGTGGATCGCTTGACCAAAGTGGCTCACTTTATCCCCGTGGAAACCTCTTATACAAGCGCGAGGTTGGCCAAGATATATATGACCAGGATTGTATGTCTGCATGGAGTTCCGAGGACCATCGCATCAGATAGAGGAACACAGTTTACCTCGAAGTTTTGGAACCAATTACACCAGACCTTAGGTACCAGGCTAGAGTTCAGTACAACCTTTCATCCGCAGACAGCTGGACAGGCTGAGAGAGTCAATCATATTCTAGAGGACATGTTGAGAGCTTGTGCGCTAGATTATGGATCTAGTTGGGATGATAATTTTTCTTATGTGGAGTTCTCATATAACAACAGTTACCAGGCTAGTTTGAAGATGGCCCCTTTCGAAGCTTTGTATGGAAGGAGGTGCAGGACGCCATCGATGTGGGATGAAGTTGGAGACTGTCAGTTGTTCAGACCATATTTAATCAGAGAGTCTGAAGAGAAGGTTAAGTTGATTCGTGATAGACTGAAGGTAGCTCAGTCCAGGCAAAAGAGTTATGCTAACACTAAATGCAAGGAGGTAGCCTATGAAGTCAGAGAAAGAGCATATCTCCGTGTGTCACCACTTCAAGGAGTTAAACGATTTGGAGTTAAGGGAAAGTTAGCCCCAAGGATTGTAGGACAATACCGAGTTTTGGAACGTATGGGAGAAGTTGCCTACAAGGTGGAGTTACCCGAAGGATTGTCAGGAGTACACGATGTGTTTCATGTTTCCCGGTTGAAGAAGTGCCATGCAGAAATGGCCGATATACCTCTAAGAGATACAGTGCCCCTGGAAGCAATTCAGTTGGAGAGTGACCTAACCTACAAGGAGAAACCCGTCAAGATTCCTGAGTTTGCCAGCCGAGTTACACGCAGCAAGGTCATCAAGTTTTGCAAAGTTCAATGGAGTCACCATACCGAGGAAGAAGCCACCTGGGAGCGAGAAGAAGACCTACGCAAAGACCACCCACACCTATTTGCTAGCCAACCCGAATCTCGAGGGCGAGATTCATCTTAAGGGGGGTAGGTTTGTAACATCCCAATTTTCAATTCGGATGTTAATCATTAGGTCATCATATGCATCCATATTTTGAGCATTTTGAATTTGGTTTATTTGGCCATTTTGATCCAAGAGACCTTAAGCAACTCAAGGACCATGTGAGAGATTTGGAGGTTTTCATAAAATTCCATTTTTGAATTTTCAAAAAGTGGGAAACTGGATCAAGGTGATTTTTATTTGAAATTATGTTTCCAATTATTTAAAAAATAAATAAAATAACGAGAGAAGATAATATGACTTCTTCAAAACAGCAAGAAAATAATGGAAATTTAATTTCGAATAAAAATATATTTTATTTGATTTTTATTTGAGATTTTCATTGGTTAAATTAGGAAAAAATTGCATTTTAGCCCAGAAAAATTTTCACGTGGTCCTAAATATTAGGAGAGGACCGTGAAAATTAATTTTGGGATTTTAGGATTTTTATTTATTTATTTTGGAATTTTTTTCTCTAAGGTGGAATTATTAAAAAAATCTCTTCGACCGACTGGGCCGAAGCCCGGCCGGCCCAGGCCCCCCCCCCCCCCGAGTCCGGTTCCCGCATGGAAGCCGCCGCCGACAGAGTCCGTTCCGACCTCGCCGCCGCCTCGTGCCCCCTCCCCCAAGTCGGACACCCCACGGGCCTTTATATATTGCTGCCGCTGCCCCCTCTCCTCCTAAACCCGCTCTGCCGCCCCAAGCTGCGCCGCCTTGCGCCGCACCACCGCGCCGCTCCCCGCCGCCGCGCCGCTGAGCCCCGCCGCCGCCTCACCGGAGTACCGCGCGCCGCCGCCGGTTTCCCTTCCCCAAACCGGTATAAACCGAAAAGACCTGACCGTATTTTTAAAGATCGGTTTTATTTTTTTTCAATTTATTATTTTAGGTTTCGTTAGATAGCGAGCGTTCACCCGATTCGTTTAGTTAACGAACGAATTTGTTCGTTAGCTTCTGGTAGCGAACGTTCATTCGTTAGATTTTTCTTTTTAGTTTAATTTTTGGCCAGGGACCCATCCATAATTATTTTCACCATAGATTAGTCCCTGATCTTCAAACCCTCACTGCTTTTTGCTCGTTTATCCAAATCCAGTAAAACTAACGCCAAAATCTTCGTCTTGTTCTCCTCTGTCCAGATTAAAAACTTGAATATGATTTTGGAAATTTAAAATTTGGTTTCAAGCAGATTTGAATTTGAACTTCTTTTGATCGTAGTATGTGTTTCGTAACTCCGATTCGACTAATTCTTTTTGCAAATCGAAGCTCTTCACTTGAACTTTCTGTTTAGATCTTTTCTTTTGGTTTTACCTTCGCATATTATGTTTGAGTGCTTATGTATGCTATTGTTTGTTCACGATAGAGTTTTTGGAGTGCGAGGCTTGCTACTACGAATCTCTAGGGTTTTCCGATCATCAGCAAGGCAAGTAACACTTTGATCATATCCCTTTATTACCCAGTTTTTATGCATTAGTTTCAACCCTCAAACATTGCATGAGTAGGACTTTTGATAACTTGTGGGTATTGGGAAGTAGTTGATGAGGTAGGAACCTATTGTCTTATATTCAAACCCCGGGTGTTACTGCGTTTAGATTGCATTTCTTTGCTATGCTCGTAGACGTGGATTGTTAGTGAGATTCATGAAAGATATGAGAGTTATTTATAACTAAGGGAAAGTTAAGGTGGCTACATTAATACACATCTGGGTGGACTGGTTGCGGACACTTGGAGCAATCCAGTGTTGTCCTAGGATATCCCGGAGTACCCATGTGATCATCCTATGGTTTGCCACCCAGGCTCAAAGGGATCATAATATTATTCATGCTAGAAACTTATGTGTGCAGCCACAAGCCATTATGGGCTCTAGCATAGTTGAGTAAGTTGTGTGACCTCTTTTAGTGGTAGGCTAGCAGATGTAGGGGAAAGTAGGTGGTACTGTCTACCCAGAGTAAAGAGTTAATGCTGTAGAAAGACTATGTCTCGATCTTCTGATCATGGATGTGGTCGAGTCTTGTGCGAAAAAGTGCGCAAACCTCTACAGAGTGTACAAACTAGTCATGGTTAGCCGTGTCCCCGGTTATGGACATCTTGAGTATCTGGTACTTGAATTATTGATTTGATCTCATCACTTTGCTTAATGAAATTGTTGGGTTATAATTATTATTTTGGCATTGAGTTGGAGGAACCTTCTCAATAACGACATAAAATTTGTAGTTAAATAAAATATATTCCGTTGTTGTAGGGAAAAATTAGCTTTATGCAAATGATAATCGTAGAGCCTCCACCAGCAAAATCTGCATGTAGTGATAGTTGTTATTTTGTTCATTGCTCTATAGTGTTATCTTGCCAGCATATTGCATGTTCTGACCTACACGGCTGCAACGTATCATGTTGCAAAATTTTCGGACGAAGAGTAAGGTGCGATAGGTCATTGCCATGCACTTAGTATTATCGTGGAGTTGGATGGACTCATTTATCTTCGGTGCTTCCGCAGTTATCTTATTTAGATGGCCTTCAGCCATATTATTGTAATAAGTAATCTTTCTGAGACACTCGATGTAATAAGTGTGTGATTCAACTCTGTTATAAATCCTCGAGTAATGTGTGTGTCAGCAATACCGATCCAGGGATGACACTTAAGCACAGAGACTACGGTCCATTGGGATTGGGTCGCTACATTAGACTACTTGACCAAATAAAAAACTAGCATTTTCCCAATTTTAAGTCTTGGCAGATTTTAGCAACTTAGCACAAGTCAAGTAATCAACCTACACATGCATTTCTAATAATGTAGCAGCGGAAAGTAAAACATTGCATATGAAGGTAAAGGGAATGGTTTGGAGAAGGCAAATGCAATGTAGACATGGAGTTTTCTGGCGTGGTTCTGAAAGATGGTGCTATCGTACATCCACGTTGATGAAGACTTCAACCCACGAAGGGTAACGGTTGCTCGAGTTCACGGAGGGCTCCACCCATGAAGGGTCCATGAAGAAGCAACCTTGTTTATCCCACAATGGCCATCGCCCACGAAGGACCTGCCTCACTTGGGTAGATCTTCATGAAGTAGGCGATCCCTTGCCCTTACAAACTTCTTGGTTTAAATCCACAATCTTGACGGAGGCTCCCAAGTGACACCTAACCAATCTAGGAGACATCATTCTCCAAAAGGTAATAGATGGTGTGTTGATGATGAACTCCTTGCTCTTGTGCTTCAAATGATAGTCTCCCCAACACTCAACTTTCTCTCACAGATTTGGCTATGGTGGAAAGATGATTTGAGTGGAAAGCAACTTGTGGAAGGCTAGAGATCAAGATTCTTGTGGTTGGATTGGAATGTCTTGGTCTCAACACATGAGTAGGTGTTTCTCTCTCAGAAAATGAGTAGTGGAAGTGTAGGCATGTTCTGATGGATCTCTCTCTTGAATAGAGAAGGGTGGAGGGGTATATATAACCTCCACACAAAATCTAACCATTACACACATTTGATCCAGCTCGGTCAGACCGAATAGGTGAACTCGGTGACATCGATTCAGTTCAAAATGTGAACATTAGGATTATCGATGGGACCAACATGACCAACTCGGTGGGATCAATGTGCCAGGGTTAGGGCAAAACCTCATCTTGGTGTGACTAATTGCATGAACTCGGTGAGACCGATTTCAACAATGAGCAAACAAAGAGTTGGTCAGGAAAACTCAATGGGACCGATCGCTCCTTTCGGTAAGACCGAAACGTTATGAAAGGGAAACAGAGAGTTTGCATTGCGAACTCAGTGGGACCGGTTGCTCATTTCGGTGAGACTGAAATGTTACGAAGGGAAACAGAGAGTTTGCAATCCCATCTCGGTGAGACCAAAATCCCTATCAGTGAGATCGAACTGATTAGGGTTTCTGGCTATGGCTATGTCAAAGGAACTCAGTGGCGCCGGATAGATCAAATCGGTGAGGCCGAGATTAACTTTAGGTTTAGGACATATTTGGATTTGAGAAAGTGGTTGAGGGCTTTGGAGAATATCACTTAGCATTTTGAGCAAGTAGACCATTAAGCAACACCCCATCCCCTTTTAATAGTATTGGCTTTTTCTATGGACTCAATGTGATCTCGGATCACTAAAATAGAAATGAAGAGTCTTGAGCTTTTGCCAATATTTGTCCTTAGCATTTTTAGGGGTCCACATCTCTAGTCCATGCCATGCCAATCATTGAACTTTCTGAAATATTCAACTTGAATGGATATTAGTTCAATGAGCTATATGTTGTTATGAATTACCAAAACCACCCGGGGATTAGTTGCACTTTCAATCTCCCCCTTTTGGTAATTGATGACAACATATAGATCAAAGCTTCGACAAATGATAATAAGAATGAAATACATTGTCGCTTTCAGAAGTATGTGATACGCAAGAGCTCCCCCTAATTTTACGCATTATTTAAAATTTGATTTTGAATGTAAATGCACGATCGATTAGGATCATGGGTTACTCTTCCATGTCACATACATCTTGGTGAAGCGCTCAATAATGATAGAATATAAATAACATGCACTCATCACCAAGGCAACACATGATTGACCATATATAAGTATTAAGATAACATCATTCAAGCATACATTAAAGCATAATGATCAAACACATGATCATAAGAGTATCTCTCACACAATCACAAATATGGTAGCAAGCAAACGATCAAACGACAAGTAGCAAGAGAGGCAAACAAAAGCAAAACACACACACACTCTCTCTCTCTCTCTATCTCTCAGCCTATGATCTATGCACTTTCTCCCCCTTTGGCAACAAGTTATCAAAAAGCTCAAAAATGCATAGTGCTATGCGGGACTCTAAGCACGATCTCCGGGAGCTCCGGTGTAAAGAATATGGCCTGGAGAGGACAACATCTGCAAAAGTTTCTGATGATGTCTGAGGAACTAGAGGAGTTGCAACTGGACGGGCAACTGGTCAGTGGCTGCAGGTGCTGAAGTGGTAGCTATCGTATCACTGACTAGCACACCTACAGACTTATGTGCTCTAGGCACTCTCTGAAAGGCCTCTGTGGTTGGCCTGTCACTCCTGTCCTCAAGATCTTCCTGAATCTTCTCAACTAAGGTCTGAATCTCAGTGACCTTCACATCTAAGTCATGCAGCTTTGTCTCAAAGATCCTCTGAAGGCTCTCTTGATTTCGAGTCAGGGTGGATAGTCCTCTCTCTATTCTCACTGTGGCCTCAAGCAGATAGTTGAGCTGGTCCTGCTTGGTCTTGAGATTTACAGCTGAGACATCTGGCATCTTGGAAGTCTTTGTTGCCTTTTCTTTCTCTTGCTTCTCCTAAGCCTCTACAGATGTAGGATGTGATGCATCCATGACAACAACATTGTCCTCAAAGTCTGGCCTCAAGGGAAGGTGCTCTCTATTTAGTAGATATGTGCATGTTCCCATCTTGGAGTTGATGAGCATCTGAATATGGGGGGCATATCCACATGACCTCTTCTGATCTGCAGTAGTCCTCTTGATCGTTTCAACAATCAATGTCATCACCTTGAAATTTTCAGGCACATCAAACATATGCAGTAGGTTGATTGAATGACCACGGATCATCCTATGATCTCCAGACTTCGGCAACAGGGTGTGCCTCAGTATAGTGTTAATGGTGGTCAATCCTGACAGCAGATAGTAGATGGAGCCAAACTTGTGAGTCTCCAAGGCATCATTAGGTATTTCCTTGTACATATGAGCCATGGAGTTATGGTCTTTCCTGGGCTTGGCATAGACATCTGTATCATCCTCAACCTCTTCAGGGGCATTGATCAGCTTGGCCCACTTAGCAATGGAGGATTGGTACCTAGTACCTTCTGTCATCCAGACTATCTTGCCATCTAGGTAAAAATGTGTAGCGGGATAAAATTGCATCACCATCTCATCATTCCATTTAGTCAATTTCTGACCAACAAAAGTGTCCACTCCATTCATTCTGAAGCTCTCATGAACTCCAGGGAAGTAATATTCATTGTAATCAATGAACTTCTAGTCAACCCATCTCATGTCACTGACTATGGGCTTCTTGTCTAGAAGAACTGTTTCATAAAAGTCTTGCTGCTCCTTGGTGTGAAACCTGTACTCCACAGCGGTCCTTCTCCTCACAGCATATGGGTCTGTCTGTCTCCACAGTCTAAGACCTGCATCCTTTCTCACTTTCATGTTTTCAGCAATTGGGTGATTGTCATCATGATCTGGAATTTTTGGTTTGAGCTTCCGGAGCACTTGCTGCTCCTCATCCTCTTGAACTTCAAGCACTGGGGCCTTCTTCTTCTCTGCAGCTTAAATATTTATTGTGGATCTCTTAGGTGTTGTTGGCTTTGGAGCTTGAGCTTGTGAAGATGGCTTGGGAGCTGTCTTGGGCTTAGATGGTGCAGCCCCAGACTTGATAGCATCTCCCATGATGAGTTTCTGAGACTTTGGTGGAGGTCCAGCAGCTTCTTCCTCCTCCTCTTCATCATCCTCATCAGATTCCTTCATCATGGAAGGCTTTCCAATTACTCTGGCCATGGTCTTCTTGACCATTTCCTTCCTTTTCTTGCCCCCAGCAGCCTCTTCTTCTATTGATTTCATGGTATCAAGAGTGGAGGCCCTGGCTTTGGACATGGGCTTCCTCTGAGCAGGAGCCTTCTTCCTCATTCCAGGCTTGATGCCAGCAGCAGCAACTTGCTCCTTCTTGATCACTTTCTTCTTCGAAGTGACCTCCTCATCAACCACAAAATCTTCATCTTCAGATTCAGAGTTTCTCTTCTTCCTCTACCTAGTTGCAGCCTTAGGCAGATTGCTTGGGGTGCTTCTGCTACCCTCATCATAGCTGCTATTTGAGGGACTAGTGCCCTCATTGAGATTTGCATGCTCTTCTGACCTGTTCGGGCTATCACTGTTGTCTGACATGGCTGACACTGACCCTGTGAATAGATAGGTAGAGATAGAGTAGATGCACATCACAAAGCACAGCTATTTTGGCAAAAAGTTGAGACAAAACTTAATGTTAGATTTCTACAAAAAGCATTTCAGATTTACCGATATGAAAAACTCGGTGACACCGAAGCAACTTTAGAGTCTAAACATGTGAAATCAGTCAGACCGAGACACAGTTCGGTGACTCCGAGATGCTAGGGTTTCATAGAGAAAGTGAACTCGGTCACACCGATTTGTGCACTTCAGTCGGACCGAGCAGTACATGTGCAATGGCCTGGGCCAAATCGGTGAGATCGAATACTCCAAATCGGTCGGTCCAAGATGAGTTCGGCGGAAACCTAACCCTAAGTTTCTGCATCAAAACTAATCTAGAGGAAGTTTTGGTTCGATAGAAGGATCTCAATCGTGGCTAGATACATGGCATTGTCCTTTGTGCAAGAATCAGAGTTAAGGAATACACAAAGGGATCGAGTTCATACCCTAACTTCGTGATGAACTCGCTACGGTGGCAATGGCGGCGAAGATTCCCGTTGACGGCGGCAGAGACCAACAGCACGAGGTCCCTGGCGACAACGGCGATGCTCCGGAGACCAGGAGGGGCGGCAAAGCTGGGTAGGTGCGGTTGGAGGTTTGAAGTGATTTCCAAAACACAACCCACGGATATATATACCCAGTCATGTCGGTGTGACCGAGTGGAACGACTTAGTGGCACCGAGATGCAGAATCGCAAATGATTACTGCAACTCGGTGAGACCGAACAATTCTAATCGGTTACACCGAGATGAAAACCTAGATCAACTCAACGAGTTCGGTGAGACCGAAGGGAATGAATCGGTCAGACCGAGATGTCATTGAGAGGTTTTGGAAGTTAAGCCCTTGATGGATGGGTTGCTCTGAGTGCTCCTCACCCGGAGGGTCCGAATTCAACTTGATCAAACTTTGTAATGTAGCATGAAGAGAGTTTGAGACGAGAAAAGCATAGATAGCTAGAGGGAGTTCTTAGGCATTCTTGTCCATCCATTTGGCGAAAACAAAATCCAAACAATCAAAACAACAAATGGATGTCCTCGAATGGGGAAAAGTATGCAACCAACATGCTCACACAATAAGACAACAAATGAAATATGTGAAAAAGCATGCACAAACACTCTAGCATCTATCAAGCAATTGGCGATGACTAGTGTAACACCCACGATGCGGCTATATCTCCCACGTGTTGAGGCACGACTTAGAGGCATAACCGCATGGTGGTTAGTCGCAAGTGGGGTAATCTTCACACAATCCCATGTATTGAATAAGAAAGGGATAAAGAGTTGGCTTACAATCGCCACTTCACACAAATACAAGTTAAACATACATCATCCAGAGTACAATCAAAGGTATGACTATGGAACCAAACTAAAGGAAGACAACCCCAAATGCTAGATCCCCGATCATCCCAACTGGGCACCACTACTGATCAACCGGAAAAGACGCATAACAACAATCAAGATCTTCATCGAGCTCCCACTTGAGCTCGGTTGCGTAACCTGCACTGGTATCATCAGCACCTGCAACTATTTGGAAGTATCTGTGAGTCACGAGGACTCAGCAATCTCACACCCGCGAGATCAAGACTATTTAAGCTTATGGGTAGGAGAAGGGTAATGAGGTGGAGCTGCAGCTAGCACTAAGCAAATATGGTGGCTAACATACGCAAATAAGAGCAAGAAGAAAAGCAATGCAGCGGTCATGATGCTAGAAGTGATCAAGAAGTGATCTTGAAACTATTTGCGTTCAAGCATAACACAAGACCGTGTTCACTTCCCGGACTCCGCCGAAAAGAAACCATCACGGCTACACTCGCGGTTGATGCATTTTAATTGAGACAAGTGTCAAGTTCTCTACAACCGGACATTAACAAATTCCCATCTCCCACATAACCGCGGGCACGGCTTTCGAAAGTTTATACCCTGCAGGGTGTCCCAACTTAGCCCATCACAAGCTCTCACGGTCAATGGAGGATATACCTTCTCCCGGAAAGACCCGATCAGTCTCGGAATCCCGGTTACAAGACATTTCGGCAATGGTAAAACAAGACCAGCAAGACCGCCCGAATGTGCCAACAAATCCCGATAGGAGCTGCACATATCTCGTTCTCAGGGCACAACGGATGGGCAAGACGTCGGGTTGGCATAGACCCTGGTTGCACAGGGGGCGCCAGACATCGCCCAGTTTGGACCAACACTTAGAGAAGCACTGGCCCGGGGGGTTAAAAATAAAGATGACCCTCAGGAGCGCGACTCCCAAGGGAAAAGTATAGGTGGTGGTGAGGCAAATGGTAAAAACAAGGTTGGGCCTTGCTGGAAGAGTTTTATTCAAAGCAAACTGTCAAGGGGTTCCCATAACACCCAACCGCGTAAGGAACGCAAAACCAAGGAACATAACACCGGTATGACGGAAATTAGGGCGGAAAGAGTGGAACAAAACACCAGGCATAAGGCTGAGCCTTCCACCCTTTACCAAGTATATAAATGCATTAATTAAAAATAATAGATATTGTGATATCCCAACATAACCATGTTCCAACATGGAACAAACTTCAACTTCACCTGCAACTAGCAACGCTGTAAGAGGGGCTAAGCAAAAGTGGTAACATAGCCAAACAATGGTTTGCTAGGAAAGGTGGGTTAGAGGCTTGACATGGAAATATGGGAGGCATGATATAACAAGTGGTAGATAGCATGACATAGCGATAGAACGAACAACTAGCAATCAAAGAGAGAAGTGATTATGAGGGTATGGTCATCTTACCTGCGAAGTTCTCAGAGTTGACGAAAGCTTGATCCTCGATAGCGTACTCAACAGGTACCTCGGTCACGTACTCGTCTCCCGGCTCTACCCAAGGCAAGAACACAAGCATAGGAACAACAATCAAACACGGTGCAATGCACAAGCAATATGATGCGAAACATGGCATGATATGCAAGATATGATATGCAATGCATATGCGTGCTCCGGAAGGAAAGAATGATCAAGGCATAAACATGGCAAACCAAGTATGCCGCTGGAAAGATGAGATGATTTCGGTTGAAATCGATATAAAGATCACCAAGAACGGATGCACTGTATGCAAATGGAAAGCAAAACAAGAATGGTGCAAAACTGTGATTAACAGCATGATGCCACTTAGAATGCAACAAGAAACTAAGCTACTGCACTCCAACATAGCAACAAAGCATATGTTAGTGATGTACAAGAGATGCTTGACAAAACACAAACACTGAGCTACGGCTAAATCACAGTAGAACATGTTCAAACAAGCATGGCAAAAGTGCAAAAGATATCAACTTCATAGACTTGGTGAAAAATCTGACATGGCAAAACAACATCAGGAAGCACTGTTTAGACCTAGCAAACAACATGCTACAGGAACATATCATAGAAAACAAAGGCATGGTAAGATTCTACTAAATGCATAGAAAAAAACTCCCATACTGAACATGAGCCAAAAAGGCGCAAAAGATATAATGGCACCCATGTAAACATAGCAAGTTTTATTAACAGTTTCAGACTTAGAAGAAAAACAGAGCATGGCATAAACAGATTTATGATAACAACTTTGCGAGCTCATGCCACTCACTACAAAGCATTAAATAACAACATAAGAATACCAATAACAAGATTACATGTTCATTAATCTAACCATGGCAAGAGAAATTTAATAGGATGCATGGATCACTAGCAACAACCATGGCAATATGGATTAACATGTTAACAAACTGCCAGGAACATTTTATAGCAAAAGTAGAGCAAGCAAATAACATTCTAGATCACTCCATAATTTCACCAGGGCCATGAATCGATAGAGCATAACCACATTCTCAAAACATCCTTACTGAAGTATCTCAAAATAAGCATGGATCTCATGGTAGCATATATTTTACATGGCATCCAAATAACAGCAGGAATAGGACTTAGCAAAATCCTAAGTCCCTGAAAACAGCAACATCACGGAGCCTAGTTTGCATGCTTGTTCTAGTCACCACATATATCACAAAAATACAAGACTTGTATCTCCGTAAAGATGACATGATGAATCTCAAAACACATGTAGACCTCATGCTCATATGATGCACACATCAAATGCGACAAATATGACAAATCACCATGATCTGATTAGTAGCTAAACATTTTATAGCACTCTTGCATCAACCAAAATGGCATCATAATGGACAGTAACATGCATGGAAATGTTGCTAACATGAAGAGCTCAATGAGACGAACATTTTGACATATCATATGCATTATTTGGAGCCACGGTCGCTGAGATATAGCATGATGAAAAGGACATAAAATAACATGGACTTCCGGGACTTAGTAAAAAGAGGAGGACCAAGCGTCAGATAGCATAACCAGCGCTCGGGCGGGGAATAGAGTGGTGGAGCTCACCAAGCGGCCCGTGGGCCGGACGCGGAGAGGAAGCAGGTCGACCGCTGGGCCGCGAGCAGCAAGCCGGGTGCGGTGGCCCACGAGGGCAAGCGGGACGAGCAAGCGTCGTTGTCCCCCTCGTGCTCGAGCACGTGCAGGAGTCAGGGGCGACGGCGCTGTCGTGGTCAACGGCGACTCCGGTAGGCGAGAGCGGCGGGGAGGAATGGAGAGGGACGGGTTCGGGTGGAGATGCCAGATCCGGCGAGTGATGGCTGACGGGGACGCGGTTCCCGGTGACGAGGAGCTCTAGCGGTGGTTGTGCCCTGCGAGGGAGAGAGAGGGTGAGAGAGAGAGAGAGAGCGGGGGAAGGGAAGGAGGCAAGGAGGAGGAGGGCTCGCCTAAGAGGTCGGCGCGGCGGCACCGCGGGCTCCGGCGAGACCGGTTGAAGGCTGCGGGATCGAGGGGCTCCTCCCCTCGAGCGGTGGCGGGAGCGGGACCCTAGAACGGGCGCGGCTGCGGGGATCCGGGCCGGTCGTGGGCTCGCGGGCCCGCGCGGCTGCGGGGAAGCCGGCGAGGTGGGGCGGAACACGTGGCACGATGCCACTGGCTGGGAGCGACGGCTCTGCTGAGGTGGCGGCGCGCGATTTGTCGGAGCGAAGTTTCTGGCGGACATATCCGGCGGTACGAGGAGGAAAATGACTAGGGTTAGACCGCGAATTTTTTAGGAGGGGCACATATTTATAGGTAGATGGAGGTAGGAGTGTCCAAATGAGGTGCGGTTTTTGCCCACATGATCGTGATCCGACAACGGAGAACATGAAGGGTGGCTTAGATGGGTTATTGGGCTGCAACACAAAATAGGCTTTTGCGATTACCCGGTTAACCGTTGGGGCATCAAACGGGCTTCAAATGGAACGAAATTTGACAGGCGGTCTACCGATGGTGTACCAAGGCCACTTGACAAATCTCGACCCATTCCGATAACGTTTTTCTCCCGCACACGAAAAGAGACAAGAGGGGTGCGCCGGGTGCATGTGGGAGTGTCGGGTTGCGAAACGGACAACGGGAAAAATGCTCGGATGCATGAGACGAACACTAATGCAAATGCGATGCACATGATGACATGATATGAAATGCATGACATGAACAAAATGCAAAACGAAAACAAAAACCCAACCACGAAGGGAATATCATATCGCGTCTCCGGAAAAGGCAAGAGTCGGAGTTACAAATATGGAAAGCTACATCCGGGGTGTTACAACACTCCACCACTACAAGAGGATCTCGTCCCGAGATCTAGGATGGCACCGGAGGGAAAATGGAAGATGATGAGGTAAAACAAAGTTTCTTCTTCGACAAACGAGTGAAACCATGAACCTTGAGAGGTTAAACCATTTGAGAAAAGAAAACAACGGAGATGATCGAAGTTGAAAACACTCTGTTAGAAAAGAGGAACGAGGAAGAACAAATTCGGACAGCACTCAGGTTGAAAAGAGTTGAAAGACTTGGTAAGATGAAAAGAACTTGAGCAGAGGACACAACACTCCGGTTAATGATAAGCATGAAAACAACACGATCCTCACAATTCGAGATGATGAGTGAAGAGAGCAACATCATAATGCCTCCGGAAGAAAGAATAGAAGATAGATCATTGGAATGAAAGAATGGAGAAGAAAATGCCAACTTCTGCCACAAAGAGCTTGGAGAGCACCCTTCCAAGAAGGTTACAACGGAGTTGTTGGAAAAAATACAACAACGAAATGAATAAACTTGTAGTGGGCTTATGGGGAACTTCTCAAAATTGAGGCGAAATTCTGCCACTACGAAAACAAAAGATTGGATTGATATCAACAAGGAGACGAGAAACTTATTTCACCGGGAGGATAAATGAAGAACTTGGGTAATTTATGAGCACCATAAATAGCAACAATCCTTAGGGAAAGCTTCAGGTGAAATATAACCCAATATAACTCCAATGAAGAGATGGATGGGTTGAAAAGATGTCTTGAGCGAAGAGAAAATGATGGATTTCGATATGTCACTCTTGAAAACTTGTGAAACCTGAAACATGAAAGGAAATCATCAACAATGACATAACACCACCTCAAAAGATGAGATATGAAAGAATTGCACTTTGGTTGCAAATTGAGGAATGCTTAAACTCCTCAAAACAAGACATGTGTTGAGCACCATGTTTATTTTAGAGTATAGCTTGGCGGATCTTAGCTTCGAGAGAAAACTTGAAGAACAATTGAAGAATGAATGGAATCCTTGACGAACCACCATGTAAAGCCTCCATGAAGAACTCTGGTAATAAAAGGATGATAAAAGGAAGAGAAGTTGAGAACATAAGGTGAAGCCTTGCGATGACTTAGATGGAGCTTCGCGACGAGATATAGCGGAAAACTTGGAACTCCGAAAAAGAAAGATGACTCACTTGAACCGAGAATTTACTCATCGTGAACAAACTCCGGAAGAATGAATCAATCACTTGGATGAAACAAGAATAAGAATTATGTTATGCGCATCCTTCACCAATGTAAATTGATGACAAGCAACGGATTTGGCATACTACTTATTCTCTTAAAAAGGATTAAGATAGATATAGCGCAAACTTGAGAAGGTCTTCGATGAATCACCGGGAGGATTTGAAAAAAAATGAATTGATGATAACAAGAGGAAAGGAATCTTGAACGAACCACTGTAAGAATTGAAGATGAACGAAGAAAAGATAAAGAAACACCGGGGAGAATTAGAGAATGAATGACATACTTGAGGCAATTTAGATACATGAGAACGAATAGATCACGATCTAATTAGAGAAAACTTCAATGATGCACAGGTATGATTTGGAGAACGAGAGCTAAAAGCTGGAATGAATAATTCTGAGATGATGGGCTACGGAGAATCAATCTGAAAAGACTCTTGAATTGCTCCGGATGGGTGAAAAGAATTCTCACAATAGAAAACAATTATGAGAGGATGGCAGCAAGCTAGAACTATGAATCTTCAAGAGAACAGATATGATTGAAGAGAAACTCTTCTTCGGTCTTCAAATGCAGAGAATGACGACGAGAAACACCACCCTGAATTGTTGAGGTACTCTGGAATGAATATTAGAAAAGTTGAACCAATGATGAAAATAATTTGAAAAATGATCTTGGAGAAGGCATTTGACTGATGATAACTCATTCTCACGTTAAACTTGGAAAAGAATTTGAGAGTAACTCCGGGAAGATTAGAAGAGTCAGGTAAAATCCTGGGAAAAGACCTGTGGGTTAGGGCCCACTCAAAAGAAACACCGTTCAACGATTTAAAAGAGAGATTGCGCCGGTTGAATTAAATGGCTTGAATGAGATAACAATCTCGAAGGAGCTTGAACGAGTACAGAGTGGAAACACAAATCTTCGAGATATCTTTAGCACATTGGATATGAATAGAGAGATGAACGATTAAGAGGTGCACCGGCTTGGGAAAGCATTTGAAACAATGAAAGGAATATGATCAACACCGAAAGCTTGAATTGAATCCACGGGAGAATAAAAAAGAATGATGAATGATGAATTTTTGAGCATCTTCATGAGAACCACCGGGTAAGAACATTGAAGGAAAAGAATGGAGAGACTTCCCATTAATAAAAGGATACTTGATTAAGACATCTGATTTCTTGAAGGAAAAGGGTGGGAGGGTGGGAAAACAAAGGCAGCTTGGGACGGATGAAACGAACACCATTTAGAAAAGGTATATGGAATTCACATTTGACATTGAAGCAACTTGAATACCACAACTCAAAACAAAACAAAGGATTGGCTTGCGAAATAAGCCGGAAACAAACATATGATAGATCCCATATCGCATCATGTGTCTGTTGGAAAGATATTCTAGGAGCTACTTGAATTCCCACTTATAAACTCCCAAAACTTTCTGGTTATGCAATCAGGTGTTCGGGATACAAGGAAAGCATAATATCTCACCCAAACTAACAATACCTACATCCAGCTGTATCCATCCTTCAACACATAACCAAGAAACCTTCGGAAATTGTGTACCTCAACCTTCGAAAAGCATCCGTTATACGAGTTATGGAAATACTCCCGAACTCCCGCCCTAGTACTCGGTGGCGTCGAGGTTATCTCACCAACAACTACATAAAAGAGATTTTCGATATCGGTGAACTCAGGTATTCCAGAACTACAACGATAAAATTGTGACGACAACACCTCGGAGCTCAACTCCCCAGGACACTGCCACAACCCCTAAATATCAGGAGGCACCAAGAACAATATTCTCGTCACAAGACTATTGGAACGATTCCAAGATACCCGCGTGATCCTAAAAAAATTTCAGTGAAATTTGAGGAGATAAAAGTCAAAACTTCTACGTCAGGAGGCCTCACCAGAGGGACGAAGAGACTGAGGAGTAAAAATAATCCTACTCTCCGATATATATAATCCTAAGACTCAAAACATTTTGTTCTAGACTTAATAACGTCAGCGATTCGATCAAGCAGGGGGCTCCTAAGTCGGGGATGACTCTGATTACCAACTTGTAACACCCACAATGCGGTTATATCTTCCACGTGTCGAGGCATGACTTAGAGGCATAACCGCATGGTGGTTTAGTCGCAAGTGGGGTAATCTTCACACAATCCCATGTACTGAATAAGAAAGGGATAAAGAGTTGGCTTACAATCGCCACTTCACACAAATACAAGTTAAACATACATCAGCCAGAGTACAATCAAAGGTCCGACTACAGAACCAAACTAAAGGAAGACAACCCCAAATGCTAGATCCCCGATTGTCCCAACTGGGCACCACTACTGATCAGCCGGAAAAGACACATAACAACAATCAAGATCTTCATCGAGCTCCCACTTGAGCTTGGTTGCATCACCTACACTGGTATCATCGGCACCTGCAACTGTTTGGAAGTATCTGTGAGTCACGAGGACTCAGCAATCTCACACCCGCGAGATCAAGACTATTTAAGCTTATGGGTAGGAGAAGGGTAATGAGGTGGAGCTGCAGCAAGCACTAAGCAAATACGGTGGCTAACATACGCAAATAAGAGCGAGAAGAGAAGCAATGCAACGGTCGTGAAGCTAGAAGTGATCCTGAAACTACTTACGTTCAAGCATAACACAAGACCGTGTTCACTTCCCGGACTCCACCGAAAAGAGACCATCACGGCTACACATGCGGTTGATGCATTTTAATTAAGACAAGTGTCAAGTTCTCTACAACCGGACATTAACAAATTCCCATCTGCCACATAACCGCGGCCACGGCTTTCGAAAGTTTATACCCTAGAGGGGTGTCCCAACTTATCCTATCACAAGCTCTCACGGTAAACGAAGGATATTCCTTCTCCTAGAAAGACCCGATCAGTCTTGGAATCCCGGTTACAAGACATTTCGGCAATGGTAAAACAAGACCAGCAAGACCGCCCGAATGTGCCGACAAATCCCGATAGGAGCTGCACATATCTCGTTCTCAGGGCACACCGGATGGGCAAGACGTCGAGGTTGCATAGACCTTGGTTGCCCAGGGGGCACCGGACATCGCACAGTTCGGACCAACACTTAGAGAAGCACTGGCCCAGGGGGGTTAAAAATAAAGATGACCCTCGGGAGCATGACTCCCAAGGGAAAAGAATAGGTGGTTGTCAGGCAAATGGTAAAACCAAGGTTGGGCCTTCCTGGAGGAGTTTTATTCAAAGCAAACTGTCAAGGGGTTCCCATGACACCCAACCGCATAAGGAATGCAAAATCAAGGAACATAACACCGGTATGACGGAAACTAGGGCGGCAAGAGTGGAACAAAATACCAGGCATAAGGCTGAGACTTCCACCCTTTACCAAGTATATAGATGCATTAATTAAAAATAATAGATATTGTGATATCCCAACATAACCATGTTCCAACATGGAACAAACTTCAACTTCACCTGCAACTAGCAACGGTATAAGAGGGGCTGAGAAAAAGTAGTAACGTAGCAAAACAATGGTTTGCTAGGAAAGGTGGGTTAGAGGCTTGACATGGCAATATGGGAGCCATGATATAACAAGTGGTAGGTAGTGCGACATAGAGATAGAACGAACAACTAGCAAGCAAAGATAGAAGTGATTTCGAGGGTATGGTCATCTTGCCTACAAAGTTCTCAGAGTTGATGAAAGCTTGATCCTCGATAGCGTACTCAACAGGTACCTCGGTCACGTACTCGTCTCCTGGCTCTATCCAAGGCAAGAACACAAGAAAAGGAACGACAATCAAACACGATGCAATGCACAAGCAACATGATGCGAAACATGGCATGATATGCAAGATATGATATGCGATGCATATGCATATGCGTGCTCCGGAAGGAAAGCATGATCAAGGCATAAACTTGGCAAACCAAGTATGTCGCTGGAAATATGAGATGATTTTGGTTGAAATGGATATAAAGATCACCGGGAATGGATGCACGGTTTGCAAATGGCAAGCAAAACAAGAATGGTGCAAAACTGTGATTAACAGCATGATGCCACTTAGAATGCAACAAGAAACTAAGCTACTGCACTCCAACATAGCAAAAAATCATATGGCAGTGATGTACAAGAGATTCTTGACAAAACACGAACATTAAGCTACGGCTAAATCAGACTAGAACAGGTTCAAACAAGCATGGCAAAAGTGCAAAAGATATCAGCTTCACAGACTTGGTGAAAAAACTAACATAGCAAAAAAACCATCACGAAGCACTGTTTAGAGCTAGCAAACAACATCCTACAGGAATATATCATAGCAAACAAAGGCATGGCAAGATTCTACAAAATTCATAGAACCAAAGTCCCTTACTGAACATAAGCCAAAAATGCACAGAAGATATGATGGCACCCATGTAAACATACCAAGTTTTATTAACAGTTTCAGACTTAGAAGAAAAACAGAGCATCGCATAAACAGATTTATGATAGCAACTTTGCAAGCTCATGCCACTCACCACAAAGCATTAAATAACAACATAAGCATATCAATGGCAAGATGACATGTTCATGAATCTAACCATGGCAAGAGTAAGTTAATAGGATGCATGGATCACTAGCGACAACCATGGCAATATGGATTAACATGTTAACAAACTGCCAGGAACATTTTATAGAAAAAGTAGAGCATGCAAATAACATTCTAGAGCACTCCGTAATTTCAACCAGGGGCATGAATAGATAGAGCATAACCACATGTTCAAAACATCCTTACTGAAGTATCTCAAAATAAGCATGGATCTCATGGTAGCATCAAGTTTACATGGCATCAAAATAATAGAAGGAATAGGACTTTGCAAAATCCGAATTCCCTGAAAACAGCAACATCACGGAGCCTAGTTTGCATGCTTGTGCTAGTCACCACATAGATCACAAAAATACAAGACTTGCACCTCTGTAAAGATGACATGATGAATCTCAAAACACATGTAGACCTCATGCTCACATGATGCATACATCAAATGCAACAAAAATGACAAATCACCATGATCTGATAAGCACCAGCAGCTAAACATTTTATAGCACTCTTGCATCAATCAAAATGGCATCATAATGGACAGTAACATGCATGGAAATGTTGCGAACATGAATAGCTCAATGAGACAAACATTTTGACATATCATATGCATGATTTGGAGCCACGGTCACCGAGATATAGCATGATGAAAAGGACATAAAATAACATGGATTTCCAGGACTTAGTAAAAAAGGAGGTCCGAGCGTCAGATAGCATAACCAGCGCTCGGGTGGGGAATAGAGTGGTGGCGCTCACCTAGCGTCCCATGGGCCGGACGGGGAGAGGAAGCAGGCCGACCGCTGGGCCGCGAGCAGCAGGCCGGGTGCGGTGGCCCACGAGGGCGAGCAGGACGAGCAAGCATCATCGTCCCCCTCATGCTCGAGCACGAGCAGGAGGCATGGGCGGTGGCACTGCCATGGTCAACGGTGACTCCGGCAGGCTAGAGCAGTGGGGAGGAATAGAGAGAGACGGATCCGGGAGGAATGGAGAGCAGGCGAGCGACGGCTGACGGGGACGCGGTTCCCGGGGACGAGGAGCTCCGACGCCGATTGTGCCCTGCGAGGGAGAGAGAGGGCGTGTGAGAGAGAGTGGGGGAAGGGAAGGAGGCAAGGCAGTGGAGGGATCGCCTGAGAGGTCTCCGGCGGCGGCACAACGAGCTCCGGCGAGGCTGGCTGAAGGCTGCAGGATTGAGGGGCTCCTCCACTCGAGCGGTGGCAGGAGCAGGACCCTGGCACGGGCGCGGCGGCAGGGATCCGGGCATGCGCGGGCCAGCCGTGGGCTCGCGGGCCCGCGCGGCTGTGGGAAAGCCGGCGAGGTGGGGCGGAACACGTGGTGCGATGCCACTGGCCGGGAGCGACGGCTCTGCTGAGGTGGCGGCACGCAATTGGTCGGAGCAACGGGTCTGCCGGACATGTCTGGCACGGATGGACATGTCCGGCGGCGCGAGGAGGAAAATGACTAGGGTTAGACCGCAAATTTTTGGGGAGGGGCACATATTTATAGGTAGATGGAGGTAGGAGTGTCCAAATGAAGTGCGGTTTTCGCCCACACGATCGTGATCCGGCGACGGAGAACATGGAGATGGCTTAGATGGGTTATTGGGCTGCAACAGAAAAGAGGCTTTTGCGGTTACCCGGTTAACCGTTGGGGCATCAAACGGCCTCTAAATGGAACGAAATTTGACAGGCGGTCTACCGGTGGTGTACCAAGGCCACTTGACAAATCTCGACCCATTCCGAGAACGTTTTTCTCCCGCACACCAAAAGAGACAAGAGGGGTGCGCCGAGTGCATGCGGGAGTGTCGGATTGCCAAACGGACAACGGGGAAAATGCTCGGATGCATGAGACGAACACGAATGCAAATGCGATGCACATGATGACATGATATGAAATGCATGACATGAACAAAATTCAAAATGAAAACAAAAACCCAACCACGAAGGGGATATCATATCGCATCTCCGGAAAAGGCAAGAGTCGGAGTTACAAATATGGAAAGTTGCATCCGGGGTGTTATAACTAGGTTATCTATATATGAGTATATTGACTGAGGAGTCAAATGAGAACATTTGATCATAGGTCATACTCATCGTTTAAGCACAAGTGGGGTTACCACTTTTACATAAAGCATTGTTGTGTTCACACCATTAGAGTTGCTTTAGCTCAATTCTTAGAGAAAAGCTCACCCTAGATGTGATATCCCCCTAAGATGGATGAACTAACCTTGGGTTTTGTCGATGATGACTTCATGTAGGTGTTGAACATGTAGATGCTCAATGTTGATGTAGATCATTTGGAGCAATCCATTGGAGTGAGTTGCACTTTCAATACCTACATGGGTTAGTCCCACAAGGAACATGCAAGGATATCCATAGACATAGAGTGAAATACACATATGATATTGTCCATGAAAGCATTAGGTTACCTTTTCCCTTACCTTACCAACTAGAGGGTTTGTGACTCCTTGAACTAGTGCAAGATGTGAAAGTTGATTGCACTTGTCATTGCCAAAATGAATATGAGTGAAGTATGTTGGCGGAGTCACCCTCAAGAACTCTCTAGTTCTACTTCTTTGGGACCCACATCAACTTGATGGGGATCCTTGGAGTTGTAGTTGTACTTGATGAAGTCTTGGGAACCCACTTGACCAAGGCCTTAGGAGCTTCTTCAAATGCATCAATCTCCTCTTGAAGCTTTTCCTTGCCTTTTAGCTTGTGGTCTTGTGGTGGATGATCATCTTGAGCTTGTGTTCCCTCGAAAGAAGTGGGATCATACTTCTCTTGTTGAGGAACAGACTTCGTCTTGGGGTATTGATCTTCTTCCCACTCAACTCCATTGGCATTGAACTTGCGTTCAAAACCAACACATTGATTCTTCTGGTGCCTTCCTTGATTGCACACAATTTCCTCAAATTGCTTACTTCCGGTAAGGCTCTTGTAGACACCTTTCTCTATAATTCCCTTCAATAAGCTATTTTCTTGCTCAGGTGTAACTTGGCTAAGAGAATCATTAGTGGAATCAGGTGAACTACTAGAAGCAACAATATTGGATTTAACATGATTATTGTTACTACTAGAAGAAGAATATTTCTTGCTCTTGTTGCTAGATTTTACTTGTGGCATGTAAGTAGACAAGAGTAAATTCTTGGCAATGTAAGAAGAACTTTTCTTACGGAGATCATCATTGATTGCTTTTAAGAACCTGCACTCAATGATTGCTTTTAAGAACTTTTCTTACGGAGATTGAGCTTTTCAAAGCATAGCTTCTCATGAGTCTTTAAAAGCTCTCAATGATCCTCTAAGGTAGTTTCATGAGCTAACTTGAGAGTGTTTAGTTCTTTAGTTAGATGCTCAATCTCCTTCTTATCAACGTCATTCGTTTTATCTTGATTAGCATGATTAATAGCAGTTTCATCATAGTTTTCATCACTAGAGTTGTCAACAAGTAAATCATCATCACCTAGCAAATCATCTTCATCACTATTGAAATCAGATACTCGGTGTGTGATACCTCGGGGCCTTTAGCCATGAAGCATCTTCCAATCCTTCGTTTGGTGAATCAAATATGTCATAGGAGTTGGATTACACAAGCGCAAGACCGGCAACACCTTCATCTTGAGTATATTCGGAGTCGGATTGATGGCTTCTCTCGGAGTACTTGTCGGAGTTGGAGCTGGATACACATTCACCAACATGAGCTTGATGTCTTCGTCTTGTGTAGCTCTTTGATGACTTGTCCTTCCTTTTCGAATCCTTGCTTCTGCGAGAGGGTCTTCATTCATAACAATCATCTCTGCTCCTTCCCTCTCTTGGAGGTGATTCCTCTCTTTTGCTTCTCCTTTTAGGTGAGTCTTCTCTTCTTTTGTAGGGAGCCGTAAACTCACTAGAGTAGTGTCCGGGTCTTCCACAATCGTAGCAATTGCGATCACAGCTAGAAGATATTTTCTCATTGTAGGACCTTGACTTGGAACTTCTCTCTTTTCTTCACTTGTTGAAGTTCTTCACCATTAGGCTCAATTCTTTATTGAAGGCTTGTTTCTCACTTGATGTTGTAGGAGCATCACATGACGCTTTGTAAGTACCTCTAGACTTGTTGTGAAGCTCTTCCTTATCCTTGAGTGACATCTCATGAGCAACAATTCTACCAATGACTTACGTTGGCTTGAGATCTTTGTAATTGGGCATCATTTGGATCAAGGTGCACACGGTATCATATTTTCCATCCAAGGCTCTTAGGATCTTCTTGATGATGAATTTGTCAGTCATCTCTTCACTTCCTAAGCCGGCAATCTCATTTGTGGTGAGAGCAAGCCTAGAGTACATTTCAGCGACACCTTCACCATCCTTCATTTTGAACTTGTCAAGTTGACTTTGAAGCACATCCAATTTGGATTCCTTGATGGACTCGGTACCTTCGTGCATATCAACCAAAGTAACCCAAATTTCATTTGCATTCTCAAGGCGACTGATTTTGTTGAATTCTTCAGGGCACAATCCGTTGAAGAGGATAGCGCAAGCTTGAGCGTTGTATTGCAACATCTTCAATTCTTCCACGGTTGCTTCGCGATCCGGTTCTCTTCCATCTTCGAAGAATTCATATTGCAAACCAATACAAACAATAGCCCAAATGGCGAGTTATGTCCAAGAATATGCATTTTCATCTTATGCTTCCAACTAGCAAAATTAGTACCATCAAAGCAAGGACCTCTACGGTGGTAATTTCCATCGCTAGATGCCATACTCTCCTAGGTTGTGAAACCAAGCCTATGATCACCAAAGCTATGGAAATCAAGGAAAATGGAGACCAAAGCTCTAATACCACTTGTAGGATCGAAAGTAGGTGTAGAGGGGGTGATTAGACTACTTGACCAAACAAAAATCTACCTTTTCCCAATTTTAAGTCTTGGCATATTTTAGCAACTTAGCACAAGTCAAGTAATCAACCTACACATGCAATTCTAAGAGTGTAGCAGCGGAAAGTAAAACATTGCATATGAAGGTAAAGGGAAGGGTTTGGAGAAGGCAAACACAATGTAGACACGGAGATTTTTTATGTGGTTTCGATATGTGGTGCTATCGTACATCCACGTTGATGGAGACTTCAACCCACGAAGAGTAAAGGTTGTGCGAGTCCATGAAGGGCTCCACCCACGAAGGGTCAACGAAGAAGCAACCTTGTCTCTCCCACCATGGCCACCGCCCACGAAGGACTTGACTCACTTGGGTAGATCTTCACAAAGTAGGTGATCTCCTTGCCCTTACAAACTCCTTGGTTCAACTCCACAATCTTGACGGAGGCTCCCAAGTGACACCTAACCAATCTAGGAGACACCACTCTCCAAAAGGTAATAGGTGGTGCGTTGATGATGAACTCCTTGCTCTTGTGACTCAAATGATAGTCTACCCAACACTCAACTTTCTCTCATATATTTGGCTATGGTGGAAAGATGATTTGAGTGGAAAGTTGTCGGCGTTCTGGGAATGGGGGTCCCCAGACATGCCTACCTGCGGCCCACGGCATGGCTCCCCCAGCAGCCTGGTACGGCCCATCTTCACCAGCAAACACTCAAGACCCCCGCGAGGGGCCAAGCCTCGCGAGGCGGACGACACAAGACCTCCTCAGGGGCAGCCTCACTAGGCTGGCTCCCAAGGAGCGGAGAGATGAAGGTAAGGGGCACCTCGTGAGGTTCCCGTGACGTGAGCCATGACGACCAGGGCTAGTTGGGTGCTAGGAGGGCCCCAGCAGGCGCAGAGCACCAGTTGCCTCTTTGATGCTAAACGAGCAGGTGCAGGCGAGGAGTCCCGAGGCATCAGGCAAAGGTTTCCATATTGGTGCAACCAGACCAAGACCAGCAGGACGGAGGTCATCACGGAGCCCACGACGGCGTCATCACCAGAGCCTTTGGCAGGCGAAGACCACCTTTTGTCAGGATAGCTTGTACTAGTTGTCCCCCTTAAAATTGGCCGTTCTGGGATCCCTTCCCGCCTAATATTTGGGAAGAGGACCAGGGCCTTTATAAATAGGACTAGCAACCACCGTAGGAAGGGGATCAGATCCATTCCACCCTCAACCACACAAGCTCTCCGAGCTCAAGAACACCTCTCCTTAGGAGGCAATTCTTCCCTTGTACTTGTTCATCCTCAGCCTACAAGGCAATCCACCACACCATAATGGAGTAGGGTATTACACCGCAACGGTGGCCCGAACCAGTATAAACTCTTGTGTCTCTTGTTCTTCAGGTTCGGCGAGCTAGGCTTTGAGATCGTTGCGAGAACGTGAGCTGAGGAGAAAGATCTTCGTGTGCACCCCAGTGTTTGAACCTCAAGGGTTTTGTCAGAACCCGAAATCCGACATTTGGCACGCCAGGTAGGGATGCGCTGAAGCTTTCTCTTTGTCGATCCACGTTCAGCGGCTCCATCGCATCCATGTCAGACGCTCGGCGAGCCCGCGCTGAGCGCCACGCCGCCATCGCCGCTCGCGTCACCCCGACAGCTCCCATCGGTGGACCTCCCCGCCGTTCTCCATCACATGTTGCCAACGCCTCTACCGGCCCGACAGCAAACGAGCAGCAAGCGTCGTCGCTGCACCCCTCTGTGCGGCGAGACAGCCACACCGCCACCCCGTCATTGACTCCGGCCGGCTCATCGTCCCACGCTCATCGCACGCCCACGGATGTGCAGGCCGCGTTTCTCATGGCACGTGAGCTCCTGCATTACCGCCCAGTCGATGACCTCTACGAAGACTGGCTGGACCGCATCGCCGAGCTCATCAGCGCCGCTGGGGGCTCTCCTGCACCATCCCTCTCGCTGCCTCGCCCACCTCCAGCCGCAGGCGACATAGCTCACGGAGCACCTCTGCCGCCCCTGCATCAAGATGGCGCCCTCGCGCCGAGATGCACGGCTCACGGAGGGGCCCCGCCTCCTCCGCACCAAGACGGTGTCCTCGCCCAAATACACGTGGTCCCGCGCGTGATCCGCCACGCCGTGTGCCCGCGCACGAAGAAGGAAGCTGCCAGGAGGTTCCCCGGCCACAGGAAAACGCTCCTACACTCCCCGCACCACCATGTCAAGACCGCACGCCACCTGCGGTGGCGGTGAGTGGGTACCAAGACCAGGCTCCACCACCATGACAGGCTCCGGAGACCACAACAAGCTGCCGAGCCTTCACTCCCGAGCTGCGCTCCATCGTTTGACCAGGAAAGTTCAAGCCGGATCTGCCCCCGCGCTACGATGGCACCCCCGACCCTATGGAGTCCCTGCAGCTCTACGGGATGAGCACCGAGGCAGCCAACGGCGACGAGAAGGTCATGGCGAACTGGTTTCTGAAAGTGCAACTATCCCTGTGTGGTTTTGGTAATTCCTTACAACATATAGCTCATTGAGCTAATGCTATTTCAAGATAAATATTTCAGGAAAGCTCAATGATTGGAATGGCATGGATTAGAAAGTGGACCCCTCACAATCCGAAGGACAAAAGGATTGGCTCTAGCTCAAAGCACAAGACTCTACATTTCTCATTTTAGTGATCCAAGATTACATTGAGTCCATAGGAAAAGCCAATACTATCAAGAGGGGGTGAGGTGTTGCTTAATGAGTTTCTTGCTCAAAATGCTTAGTGATATGCTCCAAAGCCTTCAACTACTTTCTCATATCCACATATGTCCCAAACCAAAAGTTAAACTCAGCCCCACCGAAATTCTCTATCCGGCGCCACCGAGTTCTCTTGACATATCCACTGCCAGAAACCCTAGTCTTTTCAGTCTCACCGACAGGGATCTCAGTCTCACCGAGATGGGATTGTAATCTCTTTGTTTTCCTTCGTAGCATTTTGGTCGAACCGAGATGAGCGATTGGTCCCACCGAGATTGCAATGCAAACTCTCTGTTTCCCTTTCGTAACGTTTCGGTCCTACCGAAAGAGCGAATCGGTCCCACCGAGATTGCCTGACCAACTCTCTGTTTGTCTATTACCAAAATCGGTCTCACCGAGTTTGTGTAATCGGTTTCACCGAGATTACGTTATGCCCTAACCCTAAAGAAATCGGTCCCACTGAGTTGACGTGTTGGTCCCACCGAAAATCCTAATGTTCACATTTTGAACTACATCGGTCCCATCGAGTTTCATGATTCGGTCCCACCGAGTTTGGTAAATTGTGTGTAATGGTTAGATTTTGTGTGGAGGCTATATATACCCCTCCACCCACTCTTCATTCATGGAGAGAGCCATCAAAGCATGCCTACACTTCCAACATACATTTTCTGAGAGAGAACCACCTACACTTGTGTTGAGGTCAAGACATTCCATTCCTACCACATAAATCTTGATCTCTAGCCTTCCCCAAGTTGCTTTCCACTCAAATCCTCTTTCCACCAAATCCAATCCTATGAGAGAGATTTGAGTGTTGGGGAGACTATCATTTGAAGCACAAGAGCAAGGAGTTCATCATCAACACACCATTTGTTACCTCTTGGAGAGCGGTGTCTCCTAGATTGGCTAGGTGTCACTTGGGAGCGTCCGTCAAGATTGTGGAGTTGAACCAAGGAGTTTGTAAGGGCAAGGAGATCGCCTACTTCGTGAAGATCTACCCGAGTGAGGCAAGTCCTTCGTGGGCAATGGCCATGGTGGGATAGACAAGGTTGCTTCTTCATGGACCCTTCATGGGTGGAGCCCTCCATGGACTCGCGCAACCGTTACCCTTCGTGGGTTGAAGTCTCCATCAACGTGGATGTACGATAGCACCACCTATCGAAACCACGCCAAAAATCTCCGTGTCTACATTGCGTTTGATCCCTCCAAACTCCTCCCTTTACCTTCATATGCAATTGTTTTACTTTCCGCTTCTATACTCTTAGAATTGCATGTGTAGGTTGATTGCTTGACTTGTGCAAAGTTGCTAAAATCTGCCAAGAACTAAAATTGGGAAAAGGCTAGATTTTTATTTGGTCAAGTAGTCTAATCACCCCCCCTCTAGACATACTTTCGATCCTACAAGTGGTATCAGAGCTTTGGTCTCCATTTGCTTTGATTTCCATGCTTTCGGTGGTCATAGCCTTGGTTTCACAACCTAGGAGAGTATGGAGTCTAGCGAGGGAAATTACCACTGTAGAGGTCCTTACTTTGATGGTACAAATTTTGCTAGTTGGAAGCATAAGATGAAAATGCATATTCTTGGAAATAACCCCGCCGTTTGGGCTATTGTGTGTATTGGCTTGCAAGGTGAATTCTTTGATGGGAGAGAACCGAACCGTGAAGCTACCGCGGAAGAGTTGAAGATGCTACAATACAATGCTCAAGCTTGTGATATTCTATTCAACGGATTGTGCCCCAAAGAATTCAACAAAATCAGCCGTCTTGAGAATGCAAAGGAAATTTGGGATACTTTGATTGATATGCACGAAGGTACCGACTCCGTCAAGGAATCCAAATTGGATGTGCTTCAAAGTCAACTTGACAAGTTCAAAATGAAGGATGGTGAAGGTGTCGCTGAAATGTACTCTAGGCTTGCTCTCGTCACAAATGAGATTGCCGACTTAGGAAGTGAAGAGATGACCGATAGATTCATCATCAAGAAGATCCTAAGAGCCTTGGATGGAAAATACGATACCGTGTGCACATTGACTCAAATGATACCCAACTACAAAGATCTCAAGCCAACGGAAGTCATTGGAAGAATTGTTGCTCATGAGATGTCACTTAGGGATAAGGAAGAGCTTCACAACAAGTCAAGTGGTGCTTACAAAGCCTCATGTGATGCCCCCACATCATCAAATGAGAAGCAAACCTTCAATGAAGAATTGAGCCTAATGGTGAAGAACTTCAACAAGTTCTACAAGAGTAGAAGCAAGGAAAGAAGTTCCAAGTCAAGTTCCTACAATGACAAAAGATCTTCTAGTCGTGAGCGTAACTACTACAATTGTGGAAGACCTGGACACTATTCCAATGAGTGTACGGCTCCCTACAAAAGAAGAGAAGATTCTCCCAAGAGAAGAAGTAGGAGAGAAGAATCACCATCAAGAGAGAGGAGGGGTAGAGATGACTGTTATGAACGAAGAACATCACAGAGAAGCAAGGATTCAGAAAGGAAGGACAAATCATCAAGGGGCTACACAAAACGAAGACATCAAGCTCATGTTGGTGAATGGGTATCCGGCTCAGACTCCGATGATCACTCCAAGAGAAGTTATCACTCCGACTCTGATTATACTCAAGATGAAGGTGTTGTCGGTCTAGAACTTGTGTCAACCAACTCCTATGACATATTTGAGTCACCAAATGAAGGAATTGGAAGATGCTTCATGGCTAAAGGTCCAAAGGTATCACACCCCGAGTATGTTGATTTCAATAGTGATGAAGATGACTGGCTAGGTGATGATGATTTACTTGTTGACAATTCTAGTGATGAAAACTATGATGAACTTGCTATTAATCATGCTAATCAAGACAAAATGAATGACGGTGATAAGAAGGAGATTGAGCGTCTAACTAAAGAGCTAAACACTCTTAAGTTAGATCATGAAACTACCTTGGAAAATCCTCGAGAGCTTTTAAAGACTCATGAGAAGTTACGCTTCGAAAAGCTCAACCTTGAGCAAGAGCATGGGTGAAACTACCTTGGAAAATCATCGAGAGCTTTTAAAGACTCATGAGAAGTTACGCTTCAAAAAGCTCAACCTTGAGTAAGAGCATGGGTTCTTCAAAGCGATCAATGATGATCTTCGCAAGAAGAGTTCTTCTTACATTGCCAAGCGTTTACTCTTGTCTACTTACATGCCCCACGTTAAATCTAGCAACAAGATTAAGAAAGATTCTTCTTCTAGTAGTAACAATAATCATGCTAAACCCAATGATGTTGCTTCTAGTAGTTCTCTTGATTCCACTAATGATTCTCTTAGCCAAGTTACACTTGAGCAAGAAAATAGCTTATTGAAGGGAATTATAGAAAAAGGTGTTCACAAGAGCCTTGTTGGAAGTAAGCAATTTGAGGAAATTGTACGCAAGCAAGGAAGACACCGGAAGAATCAAGGTGTTGGTTTTGAACGAAAGTTCAATGCCAATGGAGTTCAGTGGGAAGAAGATCAATACCCCAAGACGAAGTTTGTTCCTCAACAAGAGAAGTATGATCCTACTTCTTTCCAAGGAACACAAGCTCAAGATGATCTTCCACCTCAAGACCCCAAGAAAAAAGGCAAGGACAAGCTTCAAGAGGAGATTGATGCATTTTAAGAAGCTCCTAAGGCCTTGGTCAAGTGGGTTCCCAAGACTACATCAAGTTCTACCTCATCAAGTATGACTAAAATTCCAAGGATTCCCATCAAGATGGTGTGGATCCCTAAGAAGAAGAACTAGAGAGTTCTTGAGGGTGACTCCGCCAACATACATCACTCTTATCATTTGGCAATAACAAGTGCAAACAACTTCCATATCTTGCACTAGTTCAAGGAGTCACAAACCCTCTTGTTGGTAAGACAAGGGACAAGGTAACCTAATGCTTTCATGGACATCATCTCATGTATACATCACTCTATGTCTATGGATATCCTTGCTTGTTCCTTGTGGGACTAACACATGTAGGTATTGAAAGTGCAACTCACTCCAAAGGATTGCTCCAAATGATCTACATCAACATTGAGCATCCTCATCTTCATTACCTACATGAAGTACTCATCGACAAAACCCAAGGTTAGTTCATCCCTCTTAGGGGGGGATATCACATCTAGGGGGAGCTTTACTCTAAAATTGAGCTAAAGCAACTCTAATGGTGTGAGCACAACAATGCTTTATGTAAAAGTGATAACCCCACATGTGCCTAAACGACGAGTATGACCTATGATCAAATGTTCTCATTTGACTCCTAAGTCAATATACTCATATATAGATGACCTGGTCATCGCCAATTGCTTGATAGATGCTAGAGTGTCTGTGCATGCTTTGTCACATATTTCATTTGCCATTTTATTGTGTGAGCATGTTGGATGCATATTTCTCTCATTCGAGGACATCCATTTGTTGCTTTGATTGTTTGGCTCTTTCTCTTTTGCCAAATGGATGGACAAGAATGCCTAAGAACTCCCTCTAGCTATCTATGCTTTCCTCGTCTCAAACTCTATTCATGGTACATCACAAAGTTTGATCAAGTCAGATTCGAACCACTGTGTGAGGAGCACTCGGAGTCCCCGATTCGTCATAGACTTAAACTTCCAAAACCTCTTTGTGCATTTCGGTCTGACCGATTCATCCTTTTTGGTCCTACCGAGATCACTTAGTTGATCTAGGTTTTCAATCTCGGTGCAACCGATTAGAACCTCTCGGTCACACCGAGTTGCAGTAACTGCCTACAGTTTTGCATCTCGGTGCCACTGAGTTGTTCCACTCGGTCACACCGACAGGGTCAGGTTATATATACTGACGGGTCAAATTTTGGAAAATTTTCCAAAACCCTTCACCCACGCGTAACCTGCTCTGCCTCTTCGGGTCTTCGGATCGTCCTCTCGCTGCCAGCGACCTCCCGCCGCTGGTCTCTGCCGCCGTGAACGGCAATCTGCTCCGCCGTTGCCACCGTAGCGACCACTTGCCGCTCTAGGGGAAGTGTTCGACCCCTTGTGCTGTCTTTTTCACTCCGATTCCTAGCACAAGGACAATGCCATGTTTCTTGCCACGATTGAGATTGATCCATCTAGCTAAAACTTCCTTAGGTCTATATTGATTCAAAAAATTTAGGGTTAGCTCTCCGCAGAACTCATCTCGGACCAACCGAAATGTAGAAATCGGTCTCACCGATTCGGCCTTGGCCATTGCACATGCGCTTTTCGGTCCAACCAAAACGTGCAAATCGGTGTGACCGAGTTCAAGATTCTGTGAAACCCTAGCAATCTCGGTTCCACCGAACTGTGACTCGGCTCAACCGAGTTCTCTAGTTTAGGTTCCAAGTGTTGCTTCGGTATCACCGAGTTTGTCAATTCGGTAGCTCCGAGATCACTTCTGTAGAGAACTAAAACTAAGCTTTTTGACTCAATTGTTTTGCAAAACCTCTGTACTTTGTGATGCTCATCTACTCTACCTCATCTACAACCTATTCACAGGGTCTGCTTACAGTTTTCCTGAAGATGTCTGATCAAAGTGACAGTCAGAACAAGTCTAAGGAGCAGGTTCATATGAGTGAGGGAACTAGTCCCTCTAGCACTTCTGATGAGGGCAGCAGGAGCACACCTAGTAACTTGCCAAAAGGAGCTACCAGGACAAGGAAGAAGAAAACCTCAGATTCTGAAGATGAGGATTATGTGGCCGTTGAGGATGAAGCCACTTCAAGGAAAAATGTGCTGAAGAAAGAGTACGGCTCAGCTATTACAACAAAGCCAGGGATGCACAAGAAGGCTCCAGCAAAGAGGATTCTCATGTCAAAGGCCAGAGCCTCAACTGCTGATACCTCCAAGCCAACTGAAGAGGCAGTTGGAGAAGGAAAGAAAAGGAAGGAAAGGGTCAAGAAGACCACTCCAGAGTACTTGGTAGATCCTCCATGATGAGAGATGATGAAGAAGAAGAGGATGCTGCACCAGCACCCAAAGCTCAGAAGCTTATGGGAGATGCAATCAGATTAGGGGCTACTCCATCAAAGCCCAAGTCTGCTCCCAAAGCTCCAGCTCAGAAGTCTGCTCAAAAGAGAAGCACTAGAAACATTCCAACTGCAGAAAAGAACAAGGGCCCGGTGCCTGAGACTATTGATGAAGAAGATGATGAAGCCCAAGTGCTAAGGAAGCTCAAGCCCAAGATCCCTGACCACAATGATGCACATCTTGTTGCAGAAAATATGAAGATCAGGAAAGATTCAGGACTGTGATTGTGGAGACAGTCTGACCCATATGCTGTCAGAAGGAGAACTGTTGTGGACTACAGGTTCCACGCAAAGGAACAACAAGACTTTTATGAGATTGTCCTGCTTGACAAGAAGCCCATAGTGTGTGACATGAGATGGGTTGACTGGGAGTACATCAAGGAAAATGAAGATCACTATCCAGGAATCTATGACAGCTTCAAGGCTTGTGGAGTAGATACATTTGTTACCCAGAAGCTCACCAAGTGCAATGATGAGTTCATCATGCAGTTTTACTCCACAGCCCACTTCTATCCAGATGGAAGGATAGTTTGGATGTCTGAAGGTACTAGGTACCAATCCACTGTTGAAGAATGGGCTCAGTTGACCAATGCCCCTGAGGAACATGAAGATGACTTGGATGTTTATGCCGAGAAGAAGAAAGACCACAACACTATGGCGCACATGTACAGAGATATCCCAGATGATGCTTTAGAGACTCATAAGTTTGGATCTGTCCACTTCTTGTTGTCTGGTCTGCCTACCATCAACTGGATCCTAAGGCACACATTGCTACCCAAGCCAGGTGATCACAAGATGATCAAAGGACATGCTATAAATTTGCTACATTTGTTTGATGTGCCTCAAAAGTTCAAAGTCATGAGTCTGATTGTAGAGACAATCAAAAGGACAACAGCTGATCAGAAGAGAAGCTGTGGGTATGTCCCACAAATTCAGGAGCTCATCAACTCCAAGATGGGCACAGGCAAATATCTATTGGATAAGGAACACCTGGCCATATACCCTGAATTTAAAGACAACACTATTGTGATGGATGAGAATGAACCATCATTAGTTCAAGCACAGGAGAAGAAAGCCAAAGCTAAAGCTCAGAAAGCTGCAAGAATGCCAAATGTTGAAGAGGCATCTCAAGTGTTCTTGAAATCCAAGCAAGATCAGCTTGGATATCTGATCCAATCCACCTTGAGGATTGAGAAGGGCTTGGCCACCTTGACTCAAAACTAGGAGTGCTTGGAGAGCATAGTTGAGCAGAAATTCTATGATCTTGATGTCAAAGTAACTTCCAGGGCACTCACGACCGCCCTCCGGCTGCAGATGACCTGCGCCGCATCAAGCAGCAGCTAGGAGAGACCCTGCAGAAGTACATCCAGCACTTCAACAATCTTCGCCTCAAAATCCCCAAGGTGACGGATGAGGCCATCATCTCAGATTTTTGTCATGATGATACGAGTTTGTCACAGTAGGTCGCGTTTTTTGTCATGCATGTACATCCTGACGATTTTATGACAGAATCAAGATAGTCATACATGTGCTGTCGTAGAAGTGTTCCATGACATTACCAAAATTATCATCATGGAAGTGTCCACTTCCATGACGATAAATCGCGCGTGACAGAAGTGCTTTCGTCAAGGGTGACCGACACGTAGCATCCGCCGTAACGGAACACCGTTAAGCTATCGGGTCAGGTTTTGGATCCGATAACCCGTTAACAGCCCCGACTAATGGGAAATTTCCACGTGTAAAATTCTTATTGGCCTTACGAAACACGTGTCAGCTCGTTAGTGGGTCAGATAGGTGCCTATGATATGTCGACATGTGCCACGGCCCACCACTGGCCCATTTAGCTTACAAAGCCGGCCCGTTTGACTTGGTTAAAAGTTAACGGGCTGGCCCATGAAAAGCCTGTTAACGGTCTCTTCGCAAATAGCCGATTTTTATGGCCTGTTAACTCACGGCCCGTTAGGCCCTAAAGGAAATCGGCCCAACAACGTCATGTGGGCTATCGAATATAACACCAACCCATTTCACTTTCGGCCCATGTATGGCCCACGACGTCTTTCGGCCCATATGAGGCCTTCGTATCTTTCGGCCCTTTACAGGCCCACGGTGACTCTAGCCCATAATGAACAGTAATTTTCTTTATACCCGTTAACGGCCCATGATTTACATGGGCCGTTTCCAGCCCGTGTTAGCTTTCGGCCTATTGACGGCCCATACATTCTTGGGCTCCTTTTCGGCCCTCGGTTATTCCGGCCTGTTACTGGCCTATTCCCCTAATGGGCCAAATTCGGTCCATGGCAAGAGTCGGACCGTTACTGGCCTGTTCCCCTAATGGGCCAAATTCGGCCCATGGCAAGAGTCGGCCCGTTTCTGGCATGTTAACCTGTTGCGCCGTTTCCAGCCCATCCTATATTCTGGCCCAGTAACGACCCGTTATGCCTGTGACAGAATTAAGCCTTTGCTGTCCTACGGCATGTTAACGGCATGTTATTGTGCTGGGCCGATACCAATTACGCCCGATTACGGCCCATGTAGACCCATTTATCCGACGGCCCGAGGCCCACCGATTACAGGCCCATTTATCGACGGCCCGTAGGAGACCCATGGATCCTACGGCCCATATATGGCCCATGGTAGTTGCGGACACTAGCAAACCAGGGGAAAAGAAGGCTAGGAAATAAATAAGGCCAAAACTTAACGCTAGGCTATTAAGGCGATTGCACAGATTATATCCACTCGGCATCAAAGATCGCCACCAGTGCAAATATAGGGAACACCCTACACTATACAAAAATGGCTTGCTGTTTTCTTCAGTCGGTGGCTGCACGTTAAGAATAATTTTGTATCGCACCAAAACAAACTACAACTATATAACAAAAGGAAGGTTGGCATAAAACTTAACAGTCTAGCAGATAAATGCACCACCAGAAGTTCAGAAGCTCAGTTCATTTGACCTGACTTTTACGTTTTCATGTTGTATTGTCCGATGGAGCACCATAACCCTCGCCTTCATTTCCCCTAGGCTCCTGAACAACATAGAAAATGTCTGATAGTCTGGTTTCAAAACCATGCATATCTTGATGACATTGAGTAATGTTTCTCCTTGTTTCACAAAGGGTCTCTGTTAGGGAATGTACTTGTGTCTGGAGCGCAGATACAACATTGCTTTGAGCTTGCATATCTTGATCATGAGGCAGTTTGGACGATATTGCCTTAACAACCAACCCAGTATTACACAGGAACGTGCTTTTGGCACTGTTAGTGGACAGGTACTGACCCACTGCAGCAAGAGCTGACATTGCGGTTATAGTTGCCACGCCACCTTCAGAAGGTGGCGGTTCCACCATTTTTTCCATAGCTCTCTGAAAAGTTGAGGTTTTACATTAGTAGTACCAGAACAGAAGATATTAAGGAGGCAGCAAAACCAAACAAAATAGCTTTGGTCTATATACAGAACTTATTCTGGTGAACCCATGTAAAATATTAGTTGTATTTTATCGCAAAGTACATAATAAAACCAGGTTCCAAACATATGACCATGTACCATCGCTAATGTATTGTATATTTCTTCACATTGTATTGAGGGCTAAGGATAAAGAGACGAAGTTTATAATACAGTAAGCATAGTATGACATCATTCATATCACAAAACAACTGAGAACAGACAAACAAGCAATTGTAACGTTGTGTGGGCAAGTCCAGCACGGAACTAGATTGCAGGTCAAGATCAAAGGAACATCACTCCTCTCTTTTAAACCTTGTAAGGTGCAATGATACACTAAGACAATTGTGTATAAAATTGAAAAGAGTAATAGACATTGGCTGCAAACCATGCAGTTCAAGGCACAAGTCAGAGTAAGTAGTAGTTAAAAGGCATGAGGATTAAGGACTTACAACAGTGGCTTTGACTGGTGTAGTCATGCACTTCTTCTTGCTGGTGTGACAGTCCTTGAAGATTTCCACAGCATTTGGTTCAGGTACTTTTTGGTCCTTGCGGGCTTTCCTCTGCATTTCGAACAAGTCAATATAGCTCTGATAATATGGTACAGCGAAAAGAGTGAAACAGCAGCTAATTACAAGAGCCTCGTAGTGTGCAATATAGCTACGAGATCCTGTCGTCTGTTGGAATTTCACTTTCGTACAGTTGGCCTTGTTCTTTGAACAGTTCACCTACAAGAAGATAGATTTGTGTGGCACATGCAAAAATAGACTTCAACATGTGATCTGATCACATATATATAAGGGACATTTACATCTATGCCCCTAATTTGCGCCCACTCTCAGATTTACCCCTAATTTCAAAGCCTACTCAAATTTGCCCCTCCGCCGTTAGGTGCGCTTACAGAAATACCCTTCTGTGTCGTTACCGTCCAGTCAAAGAAGGTCAAAGCGGGTCAAAGGGCTTTGACCGTCCTGAAAAAATAGCAAAAAAAATTCTAAAAAATCTAAAAATTTGTGGGATCAAAGATACTCAGGTTTGCAAAGTGTGTGAAAAGTTTCGTGCTGTTTGTACATTACAGGAGCTCATGACAGAGGAAAAACAATAAATATGTAAGCATGTGGACAGCAAATTCAAAAAAATAGCAAGAAAATTCAAAAAAAAATTGAAATTTTTTAGCATCAAAGAGGCGCAAGTCTGCAAGCTGCGTGCAAATTTTTGTTGTGTTTGGACATTGGAGGGGCTTGTGGAGATAAAAAACAAAATTTGGCTCGGGAAAAAACTTGGGAAAAAATGACTATTTTGTTTTTCCTTGCTAGAGCTCCTCGCATGTCATTTGATCACAAAAACTTGCAAGAACCTTGTGCACCCAAGCCACTTTGATGACAAAAAAATTCATATTTTTTTAAATTTTCTTGCTATTTTATTTCAAATTTATTGTTCGTAAGCGTGCAGATTAACTGTTTTTTTCTCGCCACAAGCTCCTGGAATGTCCAAATAGCACGAAAACTTGCACACACCTTGGGCACATGAGTATCTTTGATCTCACAAAATTTTAGATTTTTTAGATTTTTTTGCTATTTTTTTCAGGACGGTCAAAGCTGTTTGACCGGACGGTAACAGCGCAGAAGGGCATTTCTATAAGGGCACCTAATGGCTGAGGGGCAAATTTGAGCAGGCTTTCGAATTAGGGGTATATCTGATTAGGTGGTTCCAGTTAGGGACAGAAATGCAAATGGCCCTATATATAATGTACCTGATACTTCGGATCAGGCCAGTGTTTAACAAGGCCCCTCCAGTCTTCATCCGATATACTTTCCACTGGAGATGTTTGGGAAAGTTTACTGTTAGCCTTGCCTTCAAAGTGAGTTTTCCTCAAGTTATACCGATACTGTCGCAGAGCAGACTTGAAAACATGGGTGCAAGCTTGTCTGGTTGCATCATCTTGGCTGTCCAACTTGAACCTCATCTGTTGAAAATTATGGGAGTCTCATTATCAACAACCTAGAAAGTATGGGACAGAGCAAGACGATATTACTAGTTTCCATACATAACCATACTTACAGATAAATGGTCGAGGAAGGTGTTGAATTGGGTTTCGTCTTTGTCATTCCTGTACTGAATCCATGTTGGGAGGATACATACATGACACCTAACGGCAACCGCTGCCCCTGATACTAACTTGGCTGACTCTGTAGCATCACGTGGCCTTTTTAAACCTGCCTCAAAACGGATCTCCATTCTTCCTCCTCTAGATTTAGTTAACCTATCGAGCATTATCCCTGATGTTTGTTTCCTCTTGCGCCTAGGTGCTAGTCCAACAATGAACTTAGCAAGTGTTAGTGTACATCAAACTGTGAGACTACATATAAAGAAGCATGCAACTGTAACTTGACTCCAGCAACTACCTTCTTGCTGTTGAAGCTCACAAGGTTCATCTGATATTGTCAACTCGTCTTGTGTCAAGAGTGCTTGGGAAGTAGTGTCAGGTGACAAGGGAGCTTGCGAACGTGCTGCTAGCTTAGTTGACGCACGAGTAAGTCATTCAGCTGGTAGTACTGTGGAAGGTGTTGCAAGAACTAGGGTTGTCTCTGCTTGTTTGGTGGCATCTATTTGTTTCTGTTTGGCTTTTTTGCAACTCGTGTAGCATGGGATGTCGTGTTTGTAGAATTTTCCGCTAGACTTTGACCTTCTATTACACCATCAGTACCAGCAGAATCTACAGGATTCATCCGCTTCTCATTCCCTGCCATTCTGTGTTTCTTCCTCTTTCTCTGTGCCATGTTAAGTCAAGCCGACAAGAAAAACAAATAACAATTTAGTTCTTTAGAACAAATTGATGCGTGATGCAGACGAACTGAACTTTGATGTTATACAACCACATGATAGGAGGATGTAATATGTATGAAAAACAGGACGAAAGAGATAACCAGAACTATGATGTGTAAACTAAGAAGAAGACATTTCACCAAATTAGAAGCAATGCAATGGAAGGTAGACACCATCTGAAAGATGCTACAAATATCGCTCTGCCAAGTTAATAGTGTCTCATCATAAATGGCGTTTAAACAAATGTGAAGCAGTACAAGAAATAAATCATATGCAAGATGCAAACAACATCACACTACCATGTTAGAGGTCTCTCGTCATTAGTGCCATTGCATATTCACAGCATTGCATATTCACAGCTTATGATATATAAACTAAGGAGAAGGCATTTCAACAAATTAGAAGCAATGAAAGCTAAACACCATATGAAAGATGCAACAAATATCACTCTACCAAGTTAAAACTGTCTCGTCATAAGTGCCATTTCAACAAATTAGTAGTACAAGCTAGAAAAGAATGTGAGATGTAACCTATATCACACTCCGAAGTCAAACGTGTCTTATGATAAGTGATTGTTGCAGGTTACACAACAGTAGTAATTTGATGTAAGAACATGGTGTGATAGACAGATATTGTATGTTCTAGAAACAGGAACACGTGTCTTATTCAAGTATAATGTGTAAATTAAGCAGATGGAATTCAACAAAATTAGAAGCAATACAAGCTAGACATCACACATAACATGCAACCACATATATCAGTGCCAAGTTAGAGGGAGCACCGGTGATGCTGCACTAGGGGAGATGTGCTCATCATAAACATAGCTTTCTTGAGTGTCTATGCATGTGTTGTCTTGGAAATCATCTTGGGGTGTGGAGGAGTAGAAACTGTAGAGGCCCTCCGTTCGGAAGGAGCACCTTTATCCGCTGCCTTGCTAACTTCCTTCCGCTTTATTGATTTTGAATTGTCAAGTAAAACCGACAAGAAAAAGCAATAAAATTCTCTCTTCAGAACTCATTCATGCATGATACTGACAATCACTACTTTGATGTAAGGCAAACACATGATACCATGATGGAATATGTACGAAAAACAGGACGGCATGGCATGTTCACAACTGTTTGTGTAAACTAAGCAGAAACCATTCCAGCAAATAAGAAGCAATGCAAGCTAGACACCACATGAAAGATGCAACCAATATGACTCTGCCAAGTTAAAAGCGTCCCATCATAAATGGACTTTCAAAAAATTAGAAGCAACGCATGCTATAAATCATATGAAAGATGCAACTAATATCGCACTGCATATACTAAAGGTGTCTCGTCATGTTGATTGATGCAGGATACAAAAAAAACTATAGTTTTATGTAAAGACATGCTTAATAGACAGTTGTACTATGTACTAAATACAGGAAGGCATGTCACATTAACAGGTATAATGTATAAGCTAAGAAGACTAGCACATGCAGTTTAACCAGATTGGAAGAATTACAATCTAGACACCATATGCAACATGCAACCACATATCACGCTGCCAAGTTAGAGCAAGCACTTGCGATGCTAGTGTAGGAGAAATGCTGTAATCAACTACAGAGCTACGTTCACTATCTTCATCTAGCATTTCTGTTTCTTGAGAATCATGTCGGGAGGCTGACGCTGCATTCTTTAAATGAGGAGTAGTCCCCTTGCCTGCCTGCCAGGTCATAAGTGGTTGATGAGGGATACACAAGAACATTAGTTTGATGTAAGAACATGGTTAATACACAGATGTACTAGTATGTACCAAAAATAGAAAGGCATGTCATATTCAAAGGTATAATGTGTAAGCTAAGCAAATGCAATTTAACCAAATTGGAAGCAATACAAGCTAGACATCCGGCTGGAGTGGTGAGCATGATCGTCTAGGACCTGAGAGACTGGTGGGAGGCGGGTTGCTTCGCCACCATCGCAGCTTTTTAGTTGGCTTCCAGGTGATACCTATCTTTGTTGGGCTTGTCACTGGCTCGGCCAGTGCCCTGACTAGCTATTTGTCTTCTGGTGCTCACGGGATGGTAGTTCATGTAAAAAAATATCTTTCCTTATCTTACCGACTTCGGCCTTTCGAATACAAGCTAGACACCATATGGAACATGCAACCACATATGACACCGCGAAGTTAAAGCAAGCACCTGGGATGGTGGTTCATTGCGAGCGAGGTCATCAACTCCAGAGCTACGTTTACCGTCTCCATCTGCTGACACTGCACCCTTTATAGCGCTGTAACGTGTCTTGCCTACCCGCATACGAAGCTAGAGCGACCTCTCTCTTTTCTTTTTGGCTTCTCTCATGGCAGCAGAGTCTGAAATACCCTTGCATAAAAACACAATAGTGAGAGTAAGGGTGAAGTGTGTGCATAACTAGTGCACTGTAAAAGTAGCAGATAGCAGGTGGCTGAAAAATAAATGACAGGAGACATATGATAGCTCTACAACATTGCATGGCAAACAAAATTAGATTCTACTCCGTATGATTTTGTAATATATGAGCACAGGAAATGCAGGTACTCCTCCAGCACACCACCACATGTGGTCATATCTAAGATAACAGTCGACTGAAAATAAATAGGTCAGTCGATTTTTTTAATGAACCGTCCGATCTATAAGGAACGGGCAGATGGCCTTCGTCTACCTCATGCTATTCACTGTTGACGATCTTTATCAAACCTCCAGCGACCACCGGCCCAGACCCCTGCCTCCACTGCCCCGCCCTCCCATCGACCTCACACCACCGCCGTGCTTGGCAGCGCCCCCAGGACATCCCTTTAATCCCGGCTGACCTCCAGATCGGGCGCCAGTAGCTCTAGGCCGCACACGCCCCTAAGATAAACACCAAGGCACTGCTTCCCCGGCATAATAGGCGAACTAGCGCCTGTTACGCCGGGGAATGCTTCCGTTAATTGGGAATCAACTGGCCAGAAATTGAAATTCAGGGGGGCGGCGGACATGTAGCTAAGGTGAAATAGTATATGAGGAGAAACCTTGTGCATCGCGAGTTACTAGGAACATCTAGTATCAAGAAGAAGCGGTCAACTAGTGTCTTCTGTGGGATGAATACCATGCAAGCAGAGACGTAAGATTTGCACGAATAAGGGAAGAGGAGTACCTTTTTCGGTTGCCAGTGTGGTCACCTCCACATGTCGCGCCAATCTTCTTCTTTTTACCGAGGAAACCGATGTTCTGGAGGGTGCAGGCTTGGACGAACCCATGGACAAATTGTTGACTGTGTTACCATGGCCGTATGTTGGCGGAGGGGAAGCAGATCCGAGGCGGCGAAGGACAGCATAGCAGGAACAACTCTGGTGCGGTGGAGGGTGGCGAAGTTGGAGCGGCAGCGGTGAGGCGCAGGACGGCGTGGTTGAACTGGCTCGGGTATGGACGGCTCGGCCTCGGTTTCAACTACTAGCCGTGGAGGGCATTGCGATTGAGGTTGCGGTGGACGACGACGTTGGGGTATCGGCTCCGGCGTGATGGAGGAGGGCGGCGGTTGATGGGTGGGATGGGGTGGCGGACGGAGGATGCCGGGGTTTCGCGGCTGGTGGAGAGGTAGTTTTGGCGCCCACGGAGTATGAATGGGGAATCGGACGGGTGGGGGGAACCATGTTTCGGTCTGGGACGCGCTTGTTTTTGGCTTTTTTTGAACAGAAGATGGGATGCGCTTGTTTGAAATTTGGGGAAAGTACAAACTTTGCCCCCCTCTTAAATTTTGGACCTACTGCGGGTCTGGGGTAGGATGGTAATCCCAGGTGTCCCAAATAGTGGGTGGGAGCGATTTCGGCCGCGTGCATGTGTGCTTAGGCGGCCATTGTGTATGAATGTTTTTCGGATGCGGTTGCATGGCGTCTAGATGAAGCTACAAACCTACCCCGGTTTAGACCTTTGGACGCCGGGCCGGTAGGTTTCACGGGTCGGAGTTATTAGAAAAGTATTTTCCTTGTACTACCAAACATTGGTCTCACGTGGTTTCGGGCGAGTAGAGGCTCTTTTGGCGCTTCGTTCGAAATTTTGAAATGCAAGCATTCATGTTTAGAGTACTCTTGAACTATGAGGATTGACCTAAATAGACAACGTTATATTTGACCTTGTATGTTTGAAAACCTCATTAAATTATCCGCTTCTTTTTGAAATTTTGACACTTGAAAATCCTATAACTATGATTATTTTGGAATGGAGGAGCTAAATTGGAATCTATTTTGTACACGACTACATATGCTATTATGTACAAAATCAGAGCAAAGATTGGTGCCCCCATAATTTAGGTATGGTTTACAAATGCCATGATATCAAATTCAAATAATTGAATGGACTTCATGTTGAATTCAATTTTTTTAAACCACCTTAAGTTGAATTCAAATGTATGCTAGTTCATAGGTAGCTATTTATAATGTCCATTGTGTAACTTTCGTATGTATAATGTGCTTTACACACACAACATGAACTATACTCACGTTTATATTCGATTGCTAAAGCGATGCATCGTCTGGAGTTCAAAATACTAACTATGTGGATCAATTGTGTCAAATAATAACTTAGACATGCTCAAATTCGATAGAATCTAGATGTCTGATGGATCAATGACCGCTCCTTATGAGAATTGCAAATATCATGATCCCATCCTAATATTTGGATACAATTTATATCTTTAATCAATGCGTAGAGCAGTCTTTTACGTGTAGTTTCACTCTCCATCGGTGGTCTCTCACACATGCTCACACACTCTCTCCTGAGGTATCTTTCTCGCACACATGCTCTAGATATAACCCTCCCTCCCTCTCGTAACCATTTACAATTGTTTTCACTAACCTTTATCACAAGCACTCTTCCTCTCGCAAACATACACATGCACAATCCTCATCGACCCTTTCTATATACATGGACCTGCCTACGTGTCTCATGTACGCACATTATCTTTATGCCTGTCTCTCACGCATTGTCTCACACCTCTCTTCCTAATCGACAAGTATGATTCTAGCAGAGCATTCTGTAGGATGACCCTTAAAGTTAGGTTGGATGAATAGTAATATCAGAGATAAAGGGGTTACCTTAGTCCGAGAACCTAGGGTTACAAATCCTAGCCGGCTTTGTCAGTGGCCATAGAGTCCTTCATAATTCTGCTATCTTTGTCGTGTACGACTAGTCATCCATGGGTCTTCCTAAATGCGTCACGGGCCGACCAATGTGGCGCAGGACGGAACCGAACGAAGGGCCTCACCTCGACCCATCGGACCTCACGCAGTGACACACCCTCTGCCCCCATGTCTCATTATCTTCTCACACCCACACATACCAACACAAACACCACACACACAGAAAATTTCTCCTGGTGCCTCTATTCCCCCCCTTGCATATACACACTCAAGGGAATGGAATATCTTGTCGTGACATCATATTTGTCTCTCTCTCTAGACCACTCTCATTTCTCGTGCTATCTCTCCCACCCCCCCCCCCCCCCCCCCCCCCCGTCGGCCCCTCTATCCATGCCTCTCTCGAAGACGTAATACACACACAAACCTCTCTAGGCCCCGCCAAATGCATCAACTACACATTCACACATGTTACATCACGTACCCCATTGATCTAAAAAGCCCTCTCTTCACGTTTATTTCGCATACAACATTCCTTTTGAATAAAGTGTGGCCAAAAAATTATTTTAGAGTTTCTACATATATACAACATTACAAAGTTATATGGAGGAGTACGAACGCTAATTTGCATTGCATGGTGCCCACAATGATATTTATTCCACACTGTGAATTTGTATATTTTTATACTATATACAAAGTTAGTCATAATAAAGAGAAACAAAGAGCATCACTCTCTCCATCGCATACCGCCCCCCTATACGCCCCTTTCATGTATGCACACAAAACTATCTCCAGGTCCTCTAAAAGTAAGCCCACAGAAAAATCACGCATGTTTCATCTTTCTCTCGCGATATATGCAATTACGATCATTGTATTTGAAGCGAAAGCATGATACGTACATTGGACATCAGAATCCACTCATTACGATCACCATTTATGTTTAGTGGTTATTATATAGTCACGGGCTCACCGTACAACTCTGTATTTGCTCATGACATGACTAGTTGACCAGTTAAACGCTCCACGTGGCACCTCTAGTGTTGCATCACATTATCACACTACCATCGTGCCCACCTGTCGACTTGTATCTACTCTACATCTACACTTATAAAATACATAAAATACACTCTTATAAAAAAAACAGAGTTGGTGATGATGATGTGCCTGCCATCCTGCAATATAGGCCGTCCGATTTATATCTGACGGATAGGAAAGGAACTATGGCAATTTTGCAAAAAGGTACCCACACACCTCTCCACATTTGCAAATAAGGCCTTCCCTCGTTCATCCTTTTCTCTCACAAGATAAACAAGTCATACAAATGTGTCTTGATGTTACGTGCAACGCATGGGCATCTTGCTAGTAAGAATGAAAACAAACGACAAAAAAATATTTGGACGGTGGTTCGAAGTCATGACCGCGGGCACAGCGGACAAGGTGGCCTTGTATTGGTATGCTGAGTCATCTGTTTTAACACACAGGAGCTGGTGTGGTGACGCACGCATGCACACGAACTGCATTCACGCAACACTCACACAAACACATGCACCCACGCACGCAACACTCACACGTACACACGCAGCCACACACGCACGCAACACTCACACGCACACACGCACGCATGCATGCACACACCAGTACACCACACGACCACCACACACTCTCATGCTCAAGTGCTCAACCTACACGTGCATGCGCACACATCAGGCCCTGACAGACACATACACAACCAGGTGATTCCCGCGCACGGGTTGGAGCCTTGTCGCGCCTGCGTAAATTTGTGTTTATCTGACCTTTTGTCTATGCGAACTGACAGGTGGGACCCACAAGGAACGTGGTCAATTTAACTAGTCAACATGGCGCCACGCAGACTATTTGGCCAGTCAACAGAGTGCAATCCGATGCTGAACTGTGAGCAAGTGACCGTATAATCACCGCAAAACGTATATAGTGACCGTAATCAGCTTATTCTGAAGTTCGGTGACCGTATTACGCTTTTCTCTCTGTAGGCCCTCCAAAACTACATCTCTACACGTTCTCGCATGTTACATCTAACAACTATGCAATACATCACTACTACTACACTCTAACACAATAAATCATATGTGTTTTTAGTTTTACTAGATATCATATTGTTACTTATAATTATTCAGTTTGCATACATTAAAATTGCCTTTGAAATGTATGGCCAGTATCATCTACCGCGCGGGAAAAATCCCGCCCTTTCCTGTTTAATCGGATTTGTATCGATGGATCGTGTGAAATAGCAAAACTATAGTACTATACAGTACAAGTGACAGTTCACTGGGCCGTCGTGTCATCTACTCCTCCGTCGTAAGAGTGGAGCGCTCGCTTTCATAAATCTTCTAGTCCCTTTCGCCGACATGTGGGACATCAAGCTACCGGGTCCACGTGCCATACCGGAATACAGTGCAGAGCAGCCGGGGTGAAGCACCCCAGTCATGGCGTCGGCGTAGTAATGAGCAATGAGGCATCAAATCACAAAGCTGCACCTTTCCCGCAGTTAAGTTGTGTAACACCCCGGATGATGTAACTTTCCCAATTTGTACTCCAACTCTTGCCGTTTCCGGCGTTAAGTTAATTTATTTTCTCGGGTTCGGGTCTTTGTCTCCGTGTGTTGTTGTCATTGTCATGCATCTCATATCATGTCATCATGTGCATTGCATTGGCATACGTGTTCATCTCATGCATTCGAACATTTTCCACGTTGTCTGTTTTGCAATCCGGCACTTCGTTCTCCTCCGGTGGTCATTTCTAGCTTTCTTTCGTGTGTGGGGATTAAACATTTCCGGATTGGACCGAGACTTGCCAAGCGGCCTTGGTTTACTACCGGTAGACCGCATGTCAAGTTTCGTATCATTTGGACTTCGTTTGATACTCCAACGGTTAACCGAGGGACCGAAATGGCCTCGTGTGTGTTGCAGCCCAACACCCCTCCAATTTGGCCCAAAACCCACCTAAACCTGCTCCTTCATCTAGAGCGTTTGATCACGATCACGTGGCCGAAAACCACACCTCATTTGTACTCTCCTAGCTCCTCCTATGCCTATATAAAGACCCCCCTCCGAGATTCCCGTTCTTCTACCTCCGAAACCCTGAAAATCGCCTCCGCGCCGGCTGGACATTGTCCGTCCGGACCGGACGCGTCCGCGCCGCCTCGCCGCCTCCCCACGCCGGATCCGGCCCGGCTCCGGCCTCCTCTCCACTTTGGCGACGCCCTCGACGAACTCCGGCCGTCTACAGTGAACTCCAGCGACTCCTCCGTCGAACCTCGATCCGCGTGCAGATCTCAGATCTGGAATTTTCGGTTGACTTTTTTCCTCCTAACCCTAGCTCAAGTTCTCATGTTCATAGCCTCGTAATTTTGCATCCGTAGCTCCGATTCATGCATATAGCATATCAAAATGTTCATCTCAGAGAGTACATTATTTCATTCCATTGTATAATTTTCATTTGAGTTCATCTTGATGCCCGAAATGCTGTTAGAAGAGGGCTACTTGAGATATTTGTCAGATCTGCTACTCCATTTAGCTTTTTGTCATTTTTGCCATGATTATTGTGTGCATGATATGCCCTGATGCTCTACATTGTTTTGTTAAGGGTTTGGTCATCTTTCCAGAGGTGGAACCCATGTATTTTTGTGATGTGTGTGGTGACTAGCACGAGCTTGCAAAGTGGTGCACTTGTTAATTTTGTTTTCAGGGACTTAGCAATTCCACTAAGTCCTTGATCTGTTTATCTCATGATGCCATATGTTCATGTTGTTTCCTAGTGATCCGTGCCTCTTTTGAGGATGATCAGTAAGGATGTTTTGTTAATCTTGTAGTGCTCTATCCATCCATGTCTTTGTTTGCAATTATGGTTCATCCTAGCTTGAGTCAATCGAGCTCTACTTTTGCTACTTTGTGAATCTGGGCAGATTGTCAACTTGTTTGCAATTTTGCCGATGATGTTGTAGTTGATCCGTGCATGTCATGCTATTGTTCTTGCCATGTCTAGCTTGAATTTTGTGTGTTCTTGATGGATGCATGCTTATATTGTCATGACTTGCACCGTAGTGAGTGCATCGAGCTCGTAAACATGCCTACTTGATATCTGTTTTCAGCATGTGTCAGTTTTCACTAAGTCTAAAAACTGATTATGTTTTTGCTATGTTCACATGCTTGCAATTGTATTTTACGATCCCTTTTGGCTCAAGGTCACTAAGGGAATTTTGTTGAGCTCTTTGAGTAGATCCATGCCATGCTTTACTTTGCCATGTTCAGATCCTGTAGCATGTAGTTTTGTTGCTCCGAAGAGTGCTACCTGATCTGAAATTCCAGACAAGTGTTAATTTCACTAAGTGTGAGATCTGTTTACCATATGCATTTTTGCCATGCTTGTTTGCACCTGTTAATGGATGAATTGACCGTAGCTCAGTGCTAGACTTTTGGTAAGCATCTTGAATTCATCCCTGCCATGTATTTTGTTGTCATGTTTGGGTGCTATAGCATGTTCATTTCGTTGCATTTAGATGGCTACTTGCTGTAAATCGCAGACCGGTGTCATATTTGAATCGCTTGCCATTTCCAAACCGTAACTCCGATTCCGGCGTTCTTTATGTCGTTTTCAAGTGATTTCATCTCATATTTCCAGTGGCACACTTGGATTTCCAAGTTGAGGCCAGGCTCTTGCATTTCCTATCATATCTTGCATATGCATCCCACATCGCATCTCGCATAGCATATCATCTTTACATCATCTTGTTTGATCCTTGCACGTGGTTGATTGTGTCCTTGTTGCTTGTTTGTCTTGTTTGGGTAGATCCGGGAGACGAGTTCACTAACGAGGAGCCCGTTGAGTTTGCTTTCGAGGATCCAGTCAACTCTGACAACTGTGCAGGCAAGATGATCATACCCTCGAAATCACTACTATCTTTGCTATGCTAGTTTGCTCGCTCTTTTGCTATGCCAATGCTACGATGCCTACCACTTGCTTTCAAGCCTCCCAAATTGCCATGTCAAACCTCTAACCCACCATGTCCTAGCAAACCATTGATTGGCTATGTTACCACTTTGCTCAGCCCCTCTTATAGCGTTGCTAGTTGCAGGTGAAGATTGGAGGCCGTTCCTTGTTGGAACATTTGTTTACTTGTTGGGATATCATTATATTATCTTGTTATCTTAATGCATCTATATACTTGGTAAAGGGTGGAAGGCTCGGCCTCTCGCCTAGTGTTTTGTTCCACTCTTGCCGCCCTAGTTTCCGTCATATCGGTGTTATGTTCCCGGATTTTGCGTTCCTTACGTGGTTGGGTTATAATGGGAACCCCTTGATAGTTCGCCTTGATTAAAGCTTTTCTAGCAATGCCCAACCTTGGTTTTACCATTTGCCACCTAGCTTTTCTTTCCCTTGGGTTCTGCACACTCAAGGGTCATCATTATTTTAACCCCCCCGGGCCAGTGCTCCTTTGAGTGTTGGTCCAAACTGTCAGCCGCCGGTGGCTACCAGGGGCAACTCTGGGCTGGCCTACCGGAAGTTTAGACAATCTGAGTGTGCCCTGAGAAAGAGACATGTGCAGCTCCTATCGGGATTTGTCGGCCCATTCGGGCGGTGTTGCTGGTCTTGTTTTAACCTGTCGAAGTGTCTTGAAGAACCGAGATACCGAGTCTGATCGGAACGTCTTGGGAGAAGGTCTATTCCTTCGTTGACCATGAGAGCTTGTCATGGGCTAAGTTGCGACCCCCCTGCAGGGATTTGAACTTTCGAAAGCCGTGCCCGCAGTTATGGGCAGATGGGAATTTGTTAATGTCCGGTTGTAGATAACTTGAACCTTAACTTAATTAAAATGAATCAACTGAGTGTGTTACCGTGATGGCCTCTTCTCGGCGGAGTCCGGGAAGTGGACACGGTGTTGGAGTAATGTTTGCGCAGGTTGTTCTCTAGTTTCTCGCTCGCGCTTTGCCTCCTCTTCTCGCTCTCTTTTGCGAATAAGTTAGCCACCATACTTGCTAGTCGCTTGCTGCAGCTCCACATATTTACCTTGCCTTACCTATAAGCTTAAATAGTCTTGATCGCGAGGGTGCGAGATTGCTGAGTCCCTGTGGCTCACAGATTACTATTACACTAGATGCAGGGCCTAATGATTCTGCTCCAGGAGACGCGCTTGAGCTCAAGTGGGAGTTCGACGAGGACTCTCAACGTTACTATGTTTCCTTTCCTGATGATCAGTAGTGGTGCCCAGTTGAGGGTGATTGGGACCGTGTCGCATGTTGGGTTCTCTTTTATTTTGGCGCCGTAGTCAGGCCATGAGTGTTTGGATGATGTAATGTTATTTATGTACTTGATTGACGTGGCGAGTGTAAGCCAACTATGTTATCTCCCCTTTATTATTTATATTACATGGGATGTTGTGAAGATTGCCTAACTGGCGACATATGCCTTCAATGCGATTATGCCTCTAAGTCGTGCCTCAACACGTGGGAGATATAGTCGCATCGAGGGTGTTACAAGTTGGAGGGACGAAGCAACCATCATTTCACTCGTTGTTGAATCTGCTTGTCCCTCGTCTTCTTCAACTTAACCACGTGTTGCTTCTGCCGTTGTTCTGCCTCATGTGGGACGCGGATCGGCTTGGTAAAGCACTGACACGTGGGACCGCATGTTAGCAAACCGCCAGGACAACGTCCTTCGAAAATAAGAAGCCTAATCCTAGACTTACAAAGGGCTATGTAGCTGCTACGTATACTTTCCATCTAATCTATATATGCCCCCCTGATTTTCAGGTGGGGTGGGCCTAATCCTGTCCTTTAATCCAATCAAATAGTCCCACATCACATCGGTTTGTAACTTTTCGTAAACCATTACGTGGATGTAGCATTGCTCAAATAAGAAACCCCCCCCCCCCCGCCATCTGCGTGGCAAAATCACCTCCTTTTTACTAATCTTGATTCTATAATTTTTTAGATCAATATAATTGAGATTTGTATAGATAGCACACAGGAGCAAAAGCACGGACAAATCACCTCCCTTTCATCACAAATCACAAATCAGTGAGGCGTCAAATCACAAAAGCACGGACGAAGCAACCATCATTTCACTCTTCGCTGACTCCGCTTCTCCATCGTCTTCTTCGAGAAACCATCTCACCGCACTAGTACTCCTAGTAGTACTAGTAAAGGACTTCCTGGATGCAAATAAGGCGGTTGTCTCGGCTTGCAGGCGGCACTTGCGAACGACTTATCGTGGTCTCCCTCAATGGTGTTCTCCGTCGAACGCACTTCGCCAAACCACCCAAAAAAAGATATCGTCGACGTCACCGCAATGGGGAAGGAAGTCAAATATAGTTACTACCTCCATTTTTTTGTACACAAGGCTAGTATATCAAAATTACAATTTACAAAGGGCCACTAACAATAATCAAGGCAAAATTGATGGGGTTAGCAACCAAGGACATTAATATCCCCTGCATGCATGCAGAAGTGAGAAGGTTGGTTTGCATGGCGCTGCATTAATCAAGCGATGAGGAGTGAGATGGTTAGCTCTTTGGTCTTTGGAGAAAAAATACGCATTAATTGACACGTGAAACGAGGATTTGTATCGATTAAATCCCGCGAAGGAAAACCCCGCCTTTCTTTTTTAACACTAGTACTCCTAGTACGTACTTATCCTGTTTGGGTCTAGGCCTTGCATTGCCAAACTTCGCCACACATTTTTGCCAAGCTTGCCTAAAGTTTTCAAAATGAGAAGGAGGTACACTTGTGCATGGCTGTCGCGGTCGCACCGCACCCTGACACGGTCGCTCCTGCACGCCGCGGTCGCACTGCACCCTCACATAGTCGCTCCTGCACGCCGCAAACCCAACCAAGGGAACGCACCCTCACTGACACGTGATGTCGCATGTGAACAAACCAACCTCAGCCATCCTATCGCTGACACATAATTTCGTTCATAGAGTAGGTTTATCCAACCGCATGTTGGGGAGTATCCATACGGCCCGTGCGGTGGTCTGTTGGGGAAGAAGAAGAGGTGAGGAAGAAGGAAAGAAGGGTTAGGAGACGTAGGATATTCATCCAACCGCCTGAAATGGTAGACTGACCCAAGTCAGGCGACTTGCATAACAAATATATGTTTTTACACAGCAAAAGATCCATAAAAACAACAATATAAAGAAAAACTATCACTGCTCGCGGAAAGAGACGGCCTCATTGTCTTTGGATGCCGGCGCGATCCAGCTGTCGCTGCCGACGTGTGTCTCCGCACCGTGGTTGTCCTCGGCCTCTAGCTACTCGTTCAAGTGGAGCGTGCGGGCGCTCTGCACAGACAAGAGCACCGCCCGGTTCAAGTCGAGGACGACCGGTTCCGCCTGTAGGAGGGCCTCGATGGCAGCGGCATCCGCGCACTCCGCGTCGAGTCGAGCCTCCATCACCCGGTTCAAGTCCAGGACGTCCGGTTTCGCCTGCAAGAGGGCGTCGATGAGAGTGGCATCCGTGCGCTCTGCGTCGAGTCGAGCCTCTGCTGCCCGGTTCAAGTCTAGGACGTCCGGTTCCGCCTGCAGGAGGGCCTCGATGGCAGCGGCATCCGCGCACTCCACCTCAAGTTGAGCCTCCGCCGCCCGGTTCACATCCACGACATCCGCTTCTGCCTGCAGGAGAGCCTCGATGGCAGCGGCATGCGCGCGCTCCGTGTCGAGTTGAGCCTCTGCCTCCCGGTCCTCCTTTGGGTAATTGACATGCGGGGCCTAGCAAGCATGGGGTCCGCCAGTAAGTGACCGAAAGGGAGGGTAAGGCAGGGATACCTACGTCAGAGGATCCACTTCCACTATACTACTTTGACCAAATGTTAGAGTAATAATATATGACATGCAACTTACACAAATGTTAGAGTAATAATATATGACATGCAAATTACACAAAGCATATAGGGTCTAATGCGTTTTTCGAGGCTAACTTTGACCAAATGTTAGAGTAATAATATATGACATGCAACTTACACAAAGCATACGGTCAAATTCATATGTGAAAGGAGTTTCCAATGATATAATTTTCACATTATACATCTCATGTACTATTAATCTTGTCAATAGTCAAATTGGAAACCATCTCGAGTACAAATCTAGGAGTACGTACGAATCTAACAATATTGATTAGGCGTTGTTGAATGTTGATACCTTTTTGATCAAAGTAGAGATACTTTGACTACACATAAAACTTATATGTAAACTAGAAAGGATAGGAGGGAGTATATTGTACGTTCAAAAACGAAACGAACATTGAATACCCTTTATATATGATTTGCGAATGCTATGATCACCGGTTCAAAATTTTGAATCCGCCTTAGGTATCACATGCCCCCACTCGTTCCCTCTCGATTTCATCTCGGGGTCCGGAGATCTATTGAAAGAGGACTAGGGTGGGTACATGTGAATGATACTCGGCGGAATGTTCAAATGAGGCATGCGGGAGGATGGACTCGACTGGAGGGAGACATGATCGATGGAGAAGAGGGTTGGAGAGGAGTGAGAAATAAGCAAACGCCACATGATTATACTTGAACGGCTCAAATAAACAATAAGTTGTCTCGCTTGGCCTACATAGTGAAAGGCCTAATGCGCAACGTGGAGCACTACCGCTCGAATATGGCCGGGAAAACAAGGAAACCGACATGTGGGGCACACCCGTCGGGACGATGTAGCGTAGACTATTCCAATGGAGGAGCTGGCCCACGACCTCCTCGCCACCGACAACCGTTCATGTGGGTCATTGGGGCCAACAATGGGGCGCAGCTCCAGCACCACCTCTGGACACGGCGACCGCGGTGAGCGACACGCTCATATCGTCGCTAGACACGGTCGGTTTTAGTGTGCTGAGGGTGGCGTTAGTGTTGTGGCACGACCAACGGTATGTTTGGTTTGTGCCCAAGTTTGCCCCATCAAAGCATTGGGTAGCCAAAATTTTGGTTGAGGTATTGGTTGCCCATGATTTGGCCGACATCGGCAAGAAAAATGAACTAGATTTGGCTAGAGTTCATTGGCATGCCAAAGAAATGGCAACCATCCAAAAAATACCAATCTTTGGGTCATGACCAAAATTTTGGTTGAGGTATTGGTTGCCCATGATTTGGCCGACATTGGCAAGAAAACGAACTAGAGTTGGCTAGAGTTCATTGGCATGCCAAAAAAATGGCAACCATCCAAACAAAGACCAATCTTTGGGTCATGACCAAAATTTTGGTAAGGTGCACTTTGGCCAGAATCCAAACACACCCCAACACCCGGCTCGTCGAGGATGCACAGGGCGCCGCGACGCGTCCGCGGAGTGGTGTAGCGCAGCCAACTGCATCCTCAGGACCTGAGACCATGCCGGGTCGTCTTGCTTTCTCAATGACATGCAGGGATCGCATGTGAGAAAAGGGCATCTCCAATGTTTCCACGACCGCAGCTGACTACCCTGGCACACCAAAACCCTCGTCTGTCACGCTGTCGTGCGATGCATTTCCCAGCCGACGCCAACTGCCCGCATTCATGTTGTCCGTTCGTATGTCGTCGTTAAGAGGCTCAGTTCCCGAGGAACCAACTCCGGCGACTTAATGACGCACCCAGACGCTTGGCCTCACCTGAATGCGCTACTTAAAGCAGCAACGCCCAGCTAACCTCCACACCATAGCGCATCATCCTCCTACCTGGCACCACATCCGCCATGACCGCAAGTGCGAGCACTCTGTGGGAGAGCTTGTCTTCGGGTATGAAGGTCGAGGTCGCCACCCTCGCTCAAGTCGCCTCTCGCGACGCAATAGCGGCGTAGCCGTACACGGACGCGACCGCACAAGCGGTGGCCACGCTGGCGGCCGACGACAGGAGCACCGTCAGCCACGCGTCCTACTTGCCGCCGTCCAACGTCCGGCACCGCCGAGGTCAGGGAATCCTCCGAGGATGAGTAGGGCATGGGAGGCGGCAGGGCATGGTGTGCCAACTGGCCGGTCCGTATCCCGTGTTCTACTCTTCCTCGTCAGAGACCACACCTTCAGTTCACGGGTCTTGAACCCCGCCCCCATACATAGAGATCGCAGATGGAGGACATCGGTCGCCGCCATAGAATAGGTTTAGGGTCGGGTTTCTTTTATTTTTCTGTCCTATAAAAGTTCGAAATGTAATGAAAATCTGCCATGTTTGCATTAATCTCGGCCGGTGTATATGAACTTTCACAATAATATACATATTGTAGGAGTGCTAGCAAGATGCCCGTGCGTTGCACGGAAGATCAAGATCTTGTGGGAGAAAAGGATGAACGAGGGAAAGCCTTATCTGCAAATGTGGAGAGGAGTGCGGGTAAATTGTCATAGCTTCCTTCATATCCGTTAGATATAGATCGGACGGCCTATATTGCAGGATGATAGGCACACCATCATCACCAACTATGCTTTTTATTAAACCGAGACAAATCTAACATGCGAAGTAAAATAAACACATAGGGTCTATACATACAAAAATTATCTTAGGCACTCCAATAGTACGTCCACTACACATTCACGCATTTCACATCTTTCTACATCTACAGGAACCTACGAAAGGGTTAACGTAAATTGCCTCTCTCTCTCCTCCCCTGATTTTCATGGTGGTAGGCCCCTCCCTCCCACCAATCTACAATCAACAGCTCACCCGTTTCACATTACGTTAATTACGTAACTGGGATTACATAGGTGTAGCATTACTCGTCCTAAAAACCCCAACTAAGCCAACCTCCTAGCATATCACGCGGGAAAAGACCCGGCCGTGCTGTTTTAGTCGGGATTACCGGATTACTAGTAGTAGTATCGACGGATCGTGTGAAGCAACAAATTTTTTCTGAGGGGGCGAAGCACCTAGTTTAAAAGGAAAAAAGGCGATACACTCATAGCACTCCTGTCGCGGTCGCATTGCACCCCACACATGTTCGGTCCTGCACACGGCTCATGCAAACGGAACGCGCTTCGGCTTGCCTCTTCACTGACACGTGGGACTGCACTTGGAGAAACCGACCATGCGCCAAACCCCCCCCGCCCACCGCGCGAAAATCCTCCCCCCCCCCACACCCAAAAATTCCCCCCAAATCCGATTCAACCGTCCTTCGGCCAACTAGCCAATAATATTCCCCAAACCCCCCCTCCCCCATATCCCCCTCCACTCCATTCACTCCGCCAAGCCACCCTCCCCGCCGCGCCGATACGTCGGCGCCGCGGTTCGGTGATCCTATCGCTCCCATAGCACGCTCTCGTAGAATGTCGTCCTCTAGCCGCGCCGCCACCTCTGGCTACGTTCTTGTGGAGGCGCACGGCGGTCAGCGCCGCCACCGCTGGCGACGTTCGTGTGGAGACGCACGGCGGTCAGCTTCTCCCACGGTACGCGCATTCTAGACTGAGGCCCCGTTCATGTCGGTGTAGCGCTGAATGTTAGCTGATAGGCGCTGTTAATCTCACTGTTTGCCGAAGTAGTTTACTGTCAATATGCTCTGCTTAAGAAGCTTCCTTGCCATGTTTTGCACTCAATCTGCTTAGCTGAGATGGCATGCCAAGGCCAATTAGTTGCTAAAATATCCTACCATATATTTATTGTGACGTAGATTTCCATGGTCTAGTAGCCAATCTGTTAGGTGAAATAGCTCTACATCGTTTTATACTCGATCTTTGTTGTTGCGATGGCCTTCGATAGTTTGATGGCTATGTGCTCGGCCTCATTGACTACTGAAACAGCCTGCCATAATTTGGCACTCAAATCTGTTTGCTGAATTAGCTTTACATATATTTCGTCACTTAGATCTGCTCATCCAAATATCTTTCCATAGCTTTAGACATCGACCTAGGTATTTTTTTCTGGACTTCATAAAAAAGCATATATGTTTTTCCTGTAATATCTAGTAGAAGAACTAATTTGTATGTCTAACAGATGGATAGGACTTGGATAACTTCTGCTCGAAGATTCTCCGCTGCATATGTCGAGGGGGTTGAAAACTTCATGAACTTTATCAGAGCTGAGTACGGTGGTCCGAAATCAAATGTGCTCTGCCCGTGTAGCAGTTGTATAAATTCAGTTACAAGACCCCAGTCAACTATGCAAAATCATCTACACTTGTATGGGATGTCGGTCACATATACTAGGTGGGTTCATCATGGTGAAGCTGTGAACGTCAATATTATTGACTACGTGGAAGCAACAGATCACCATCTTGATCTATCTGATGCTCAGGTGGAAGAGGAGGAGGAGGTGGTGGTGGCGGAGCTAGTGAGTTTTACCAAGATTGAAACAATGCTACCAAATGCTCGTGCATTCCGTGAACTTTCACCTGCAGAAGAAAAACGGTGGGCCCGCGTGTTGGAACAATGCAACGTTGCTGTCACCCCAGGAAATAAGTTGTCAGTATTCTCAGCTATGGTCACCTTTCTTCAGGTGAAGACATTTGAGCGGATGACCAACAAATCATTCGATGCGATGTTGGCTGCCTTCCGCAAATCTTTCCCAGATGCGTCTGAGCTGCCACACACCTACAGTAAAATGAAGAATTTCCTTCGTGCAGTTGGAATTGGATATGATATGATCCATGTTTGTAAGAATAATTGTGTTCTGTTCCGGAAGGATTATGCCAACTTAAGAGAATGCCCAAAATGCAAATCATCAAGATGGAAAGATGGCGATGCTGTGAAGAGGATTCCTCATAATGTTCTGACACATTTTCCAATTACACCAAGATTGTAGAGGTTGTTTCATGATGCTGAAACAAGAGAGGATGTACTGTGGCATTCTAGGAACCAGGAGTACAGAGATCGGAATGTAATGAGCCATCCATCTCATGGTAGTGAGTGGAAAAGCTTCAATGATAAACACAAAGAGTTTGCTGCTGACCCGAGAAACATTAGACTTGGCTTAGCTTCAGCTGGATTTTACCCATTTGGCCACCAGAGCGCCACATATAGCATGTGGCCAGTGCTTGTTATCCCTTACAACATGCCTCCAAATGTCTGCACCAAAGAATCAAACTACATGATGGCCTTGCTCATCCCAGGTCCAGAAAGTCCGGGAAAGGATTTTGATTTGTTCATGGAGCCTCTTGTGGAGGAACTTCAACAGCTATGGAAGGGTGTTCTCACTCGAGACCTATATAGCTGCCCACCAGCTGATTTCCTTCTGCGTGCTGTTATAATTTGGTGCATCCATGATTATCCGGCTTTGGGCACTATGTCAGGGCGAACGACACATGGTTACAATGCATGTGTTCGCTGTGACAGGAATCCTCTATCATACGCAATACTTAGCAAGATCTGTTACATTGGACACCACTGTTTCCTTGCCAAGGACAAGCCGCATCCTAGAAAATATCGAAGACATGTGTTCAATGCAAAGCATGAAAACCGTGATGCGCCAAAGAGGCTCACCGCCGATGAGTTGCAAGTGGAATTAGAGAAGGTTAGGCATATTACACCAGGAAACCATCCTGGTAATGGTAGCTGGAAAAGGAAGCGTGGCAGGGTAAAAGAGAGATTATTGTTTACCCGCAGGTCCACTTTGTGGGACTTGGAGTATTGGAAAGATTTGGATCTGCGGCATAATCTTGATGTGATGCACATCGAGAAAAATATGTGACAGCATTATCGGCACACTTCTTAATATTGAAGGCAAGATGAAAGATACCTTAAACTCTAGGATTGATTTGACACACCTGGGTATCGGAAAGGATTTGCAGGTGCAAGATGAAGGTAAACCACGGGATATGGCACCAGCTGTGTACGTCTTGGACAAGGTAAAAAGAAAAGAATTCTGTGAGGTCCTGTCACGTGTGAGATTCCCACATGGATTTGCTTCCAACCCTGAAAGGAGAGTCAGTGCAGATGGAAACAAGGTACAAGGGTTGAAAACTCATGACTGCCACGTCCTACTTCAAAGGGTTTTACCTGTTATCTGATACGTCTCCAACGTATCTATAATTTTTGATTGCTCCATGCTATACTATCTACTGTTTTAGACATTATTGGGCTTTATTTTCCACTTTTATATTATTTTTGGGACTAATCTATTAACCGGAGGCCCAGCCTAGAAGTACTGTTTTTTGCCTGTTTTAGGGTTTCGAAGAAAAGGAATATCAAATGGAGTCCAAACGGAATGAAACCTTCGGAAATGTGATTTTCTCATCAGATAAGATCCGGGAGACTTGGACCCTCTGTCAAGAAAGCCACGAGGTGGTCATGAGGGTAGGGGCGCCCCCCCCTAGGGCGCGCCCCCCTGCCTCGTGGGCCCCTCGACGCTCCACCGACGTACTTCTTCCTCCCATATATATCCACGTATCCCCAAACGATCAGAAGGGGAGCCAAAAACCTAATTCCACCGCCGCAACTTTCTGTATCCATGAGATCCCATCTTGGGGCCTATTCCGGAGCTCCGCCGGAGGAGGCATCGATCACGGAGGGCTTCTACATCATCATCCAAGCCCCTCCGATGAAGTGTGAGTAGTTTACTTCAGACCTACGGGTCCATAGCTAGTAGCTAGATGGCTTCTTCTCTCTTTTTGGATCTCGATACAATGTTCTCCCCGTCTCTCGTGGAGATCTATTCGATGTAATCTTATTTTTGCGGTGTGTTCGTTGAGACCGATGAATTTTGGGTTTATGATCAAGTCTATCTATGAATAATATTTGAATATTCTCTGAATTCTTTTATGTATGATTGGTTATCTTTGCAAGTCTCTTCGAATTATCAGTTTGGTTTGGCCTACTAGATTGGTTGTTCTTTCCATGGGAGAAGTGCTTAGCTTTGGGTTCAATCTTGCGGTGTCCTTTCCCAGTGACAGAAGGGGCAGCAAGGCACGTATTGTATTGTTTCCATCGAGGATAACAAGATGGGATTTTTATCACATTGCATGAAACTATCCCTCTACATCATGTCATCTTGCTTAAGGTGTTACTCTGTTTGTAACTTAATACTCTAGATGCATGATGGATAGCAGTCGATGAGTGGAGTAATAGTAGTAGATGCAGAATCGTTTCGGTCTACTTGTCTCGGACGTGATGCCTATATACATGATCATACCTAGATATTCTCATAACTATGCTAAATTCTGTCAATTGCTCAACGGTAATTTGTTCACCCACCGTAGAATACTTATGCTCTTGAGAGAAGCCACTAGTGAAACCTATGGCCCCCGGGTCTCTTTCTTATCATATCAATCTCCATTACTTTATTATTGATTTGCTTTTACTTTGCCTTTACTTTATTTACTTTGCATCTCTATATCAAAAATACCAAAAATATTATTTATCATCTCTATCAGATCTCACTTTCGTAAGTGACCATGAAGGGATTGACAACCCCTAAGCGCGTTGGTTGCCTTGAGCTATTGTTTTTGTGTAGGTACGAGGGACTCGAGCGTAGCCTCCTACTGGATTGATACCTTGGTTCTCAAAAATTGAGGGAAATACTTACGCTACTTTGCTGCATCATCCCTTCCTCTTCGGGGAAATCCAACGCAGTGCTCAAGAGGTAGCATTATCCTTAGAGGATTGGGCCGCCCTGACTTATACAGAGCAGTTGCAGAGTTGGGACAATTCTTCAGGGAACTCTGCAGTAGGAATATCAGGATAGATGCTTTGAAGCGTCTTAGTGACAAGATACCAACTATCCTATGCGACCTTGAGAAGATATATCCTCCAGCCTTCTTTGATGTGATGGTGCATTTGGCTGTTCATCTACCTGATGAGGCACTACTTAGTGGTCCAGTACAGTATGGCTGGATGTACCCTATTGAAAGGCGGCTAGGCACTTTCAAGGGCTATGTTAGGAACAGAGCTAGACCCGAGGGTTCCATTGCAGAGGCCTACATTGCTACAGAAGCGTTGACATTCTGCTCAAAATACATTGAAACAGCTGATCAGCTTAGCAAAGAGGTGGGTGAAGACAATCCCGAGCTCAATGTTTTCGATTATTCTGTTCGAGTTACAGGGAAGAGTCGACGAGAGGACAAACCTAAAGATTTGGACAAAATGGTTTGGTATGTGTTGAATAACTGTCCTGAGATACTACCTTATATCAAGTAAGTGCAGTACTACAGCTTATACATCGTAATCTACTAAACTTGCAGCACATTCTTATATATTTAGATGTTTGACGCGATCACTATGTTGTGCAGCATCTACAAAGAGGGGTTACTGCCGCAAAATCCAAGAAACATTGACAAACTGGTTATGGCAGGATTTGCGAAATGGTTCAAGAACCATGTAAGCTTTTGAAGTGCACTGTCAGTTTTTTTATATATTGACTACATAAGATGATCAGCTTGTCTATTTTCTAACCATAGGTTAAGAAGATGCAGGAGGATGGGCAGGCAGTTGATGATGCCCTTTACTCACTAGCAATGGGTCCTGATACTCGGGTAAGACATTATGAATCTTGCGTTGTTGGAGATGTGCGCTACAACACCCTTGCATGAGACGAAGGCAGGAAGACACAAAATAGTGCCATCATGAGCACAGATACGTATGACAAAGAGACAACTGAAATGTATGCTAACATAACAGACATTGTTCAGTTGCAGTATATCTCCAGTTTCGAGGATCATCAGTGTGTGGTTCTGTTGTGTTGTCGTTGGTATAACCTGTTTTCCAGGATCGCAAAACCCAGAGCTGATGATTATTTCAAATCCATCAATGTCAAGGCGGCATACCAGACCAACGAGCCTTTTATTTTGGCAAATCAAGCAACACAGATATTTTTCTTGGAAGACACATTTGCACATAGCGATGACTGGAGAGTATTGCAAAGGTTTGAGCAGAGGAATTCGTTTAATGAAGTTGCACAACAAGATGATGCTTACACTGCTCCTGATGTACAAGATAACATAGATGTTCCTAATATCTTTGAGAACCATCACGTCAATGACGCCGGAGAAAAGATTGCCTGTCGTGCTATGGACATACAAGAGTTGATCAAGAAGAAGCCAACGTTCAAGGACGTTGAGAACGAAGAAGAAGATGACACCGTGGGAAATTAAGATTCAGACTGATACACATGGCGAAGATGTTTACGCTACTGCTGCGGATGATGATTACATTGCTTTTGTCGTATTTGCCTGTCAGAAGACGTTCTTTTATCTACTATGTGAAATTGTGTTTGCTATGACAACTGAAACCTGATGAACATGTTGTTTAGTATTTTTCTGTGAGAACATCACTTGTTATGTATGCTTATTTGTGTTTGGTGATTGTATGACAACTAAAACATGATGACATTGTTGTTTAGTTGTACTCATATTTGGCTGTGAAACTTGAATTTGATGACATAGTTTACTGTTGGACTGCAATTTGCTCGACGTCTTCGAATGAGAACAAAGTTGACCCGACAGGGCCTCTGCTATTTATTTATTTATATGAGCAAAAGGGGATACCCCCTGATTTCCGTTAATAAAAATCATTAGATGTTCACAACACTACGCCCAGCCTGCTACACAGGTTTCATTCATTACTAGTTTTAGCAAAGTGCTCATGTCATAGCCGCTGAATACATCACGAGTGCTACATACACTGCAAATAAAGAGACAATCATCCTACAGAGCACATCGATTTTGCCCATTATCTTCACAAGCTCTTTCATCTCCTCGTTGTTGTCAAGGCCGTTCAGCAGTTGTTTCTTGGCCATGATCAGAGGAACTGCATCTTTAACCTTCTGATCTGCATCTTCCTCTTCTTCCATTCCTTCAGTTACTTGTCCAACACCCCAACCTGCTGGTATTGGGATTCCTCGGCTAACCAAATAATCAGCGTAGTTGCATTCCCCCACATCAGCAACTTCCCAGAAATACAAATCACACGAATCTTCCCTTTTCTGCACGAATCAAATTGGAAGATCATCAACCAAACTATTAAAAAAATCAGCAACTGAAAGCAGCAGAACAACACTTAAACATATTATTACCCCATGATTCGGGCATTTGTAGAAGACTTGGCCAGGGTTGCGGATTGTGGTTGAGACGCGACGGATGACTCTGCCTGATTTGCAGTAGTGGCACCACACCAACGGCAGTGGGTTGCGGTGAGCAATCGGCTGCGGTGCGCGTGCCGGTGGGGGTGTGATGAGACCCACAGGTGATGGTACGGGTGGCGACTTGGCGCATATCTGGTTGTTGCCTGCTGAAGAGCAGGTGGACGAGCAGCCAGCGGACATGGTTGCTGCGGCCAGAGCTTTTGATGCTAGGCAGAGTAAGTAGAGAAGAGGAGAAGCGAGCGTTGGATATGTCAGTTTCATTACTTGCAGAGTAGCATAGCACAATATATAGTCATAGTCTAGGTTTGGATTCGAACCAGCTACACAAGCACGTCTTTCTTTTTTCTAAAACTCCGCAACGTCTCTTTACTGGTACATTAGCTTGTTCTGTACGCCTTCCCAAGTCTTTGATTTTCTTTCCCTTTTTTGCGAGGAAGGAAGGAGGACAAAATTGAGAGTTCCTGGGACTCGAACCCAAGACCTCTCGGTTGAAAACCAAGGGTGCTGGTCACTTATGTGGCGAACGTTCCCTGTGAGGAGGACAGCAGATGAACGCATTTTCCTCGCAGTTTTCTTCCTATATATAAAAAAGTATGCTACTTGGTGTCCGCTTAGTCAACAAACGATTGTGCCAACCTTGACCATTGGATTGACATTCAACGTCTGTCGTGTTTCTTCAGTCTCTTCTTCCTCGAGCCGCCAAAGCCAAACCAGCACCGGCGGGACCGCCTGCTCCCGCCTCCCACGGCTGGCTATGATCTTCCCGGCTCCTATTCGTTCCCATCCGAGGTCTCACCATCGTCCTCCGCCTTGGTTCGCTCGCTGCGGCACCGCCCTCCGGTGTTGTCAACATGGTCAACAACCGAGAGGAATAAGGAGATGACTGTACATGGTGAGGATGGCAGTAGGGACCCAGCAGTGCGCGCAGTAATTTTGTTTTTTCGGGACGGAGAAGGGTATCAACTAGGTTGTGCGGGACCCGTGGCCCGTCTAGCCCAGGCTTTTATTTCATATGTTTAGCACATGACCAGCCCACTTTGTTTTTTTCCTTTCTGAAAATGGCTAGCCAGCTATTTTGTTTTTTGCAGCATAACCAACATAGGCCTACTTGCTTTTCTACGCCCTGCTGGGCCGGAAATCTTTCAAGACGAGGAGGGATGCATTTTACCCAAAAAATGGGCTATAAATAATAATAAATGGGCTGTAAAATGAAAAAAATACAACAAACAGGCAATTAGTTCCAAAATACTGTTTTCTTTTGGATTTTGATATTTTAAATATCATTGTTTTTGTGCAGGTAAAATTTCATTGAATTTAAATTAAGGTATATTTAGATTTAAAATTAATTTGAATCTGGCTAGAAATTTCGGGCTGTATGCTGTTTGGGACGGATTTGGAGGCTGACTTGTGGGTCCACTAGGTTGATGTGTACTTTGGCTTTGGCAACTTAGTCCATAAACGATTCTAGCAGCAATGACCGTTGGATGTTAATCCAACGGCCGTGCTGCTTCTTCAATATCTGATCTTCTTGCTCCAGCCGCCCAAACCAGCTCCGGTGGGACTGCCTGCTCCCGCCTCCTGTGGCCGGCTGTGCTGCCGCACAGGCCGCACCGCCCCACCCTACTTCATTGCTGGCCAGGCCATTCCTCTACTCACCCACACCTCCTGTTATTTTCTGGCGACGGCAGCCAGACCGGTAAACCCTCGTACTCCCCACCGCGTGGGCAACCATTGCCGAGTCTTCCCCGGCTCCGTGTCGTTCCCTTCCTAGGCCTCGCCGTCGTCCACCGCCATGGTGCCCTCGGCGCGGCCTGGTCAACATGGTCAACAAACGACATCCATCGGCCATGGACTGTACGCGCAAAATAATGATTCCTCCACCTGACAGCTGGGACCCACCGGAAGGGCCTCTGTATTTCGCGAAAAAAACGTTCCCCCCGCTGACATGTCGGACCCATCAGCTATATCTTCGCACGCAAGGAAGTGCCTCCTTGTTACGCACAATAAAAATGAATACCCCCTGCTAGCTGGGACCCACCATAGTGGGAGGATGACTTGTGGGCCAACTAGGTTGACGGGGACGGAGGGCTTTGTCAACTTAGTCAATATGAACGATTCTAGCTCCAGTGACCGTACGATGTCCATCCAACGGCCGTAGTGCTTCTTCAACCTCTGGTCTTCTTTCTCCAGCCGCCCAAAGCAGCGTCGGTCGTGCCGCATGCTCCTGCCTCCCATGGCCGGCTGTGCTGCCGCAGAGGCCTCACCGCCCCCTACTATTCCCACCGCTGGCCAGGCGCTACGGCGACGGTAGCCTCACACCGCAGCCGAACCAGTGAACCCTCGTACTCCTCTCCGCGCGGGCTTCCACTGCCGCGTCTTCCCCAGCTCCGCATCGTCCCCATCCTAGGCCTCACCGTCGTCCACCGCCGTGGTGCTCTCGGTGCGGCCTGGTCAACGTGGTCAAGGAACAACTTCCATCGGACATGGACTGTACGTGGAGAGGCTGACAGCTGGGTCCACAGCCGCAGCAAGGAAGTGCCTCCTTATTATGCGGAAAATAATGATTCCTCCACCTAACAGCTGGGACCCATCGGACGGGCCACTGTATTTCATGGGAAAAACGTTTCCCCTGACTGTTGGGACCCTCCAGCTTCATCTTCGCACGCAAGGAAGTGCGTCCGGGCAAAAAACGATTCGCCCCTGACTGCTGGGACCCACCAGCTACACCTTCGCACGCAAGGAAGTGCGTTCGGGCAAAAAAACGATTCGTCCCCCTGACTGCTGGGACCCACGGGCTACATCTTCGCACGCAAGGAAGTGCGTCCGGGCAAAAAAATGATTCGCCCCCTGACTGCTGGGACCCACCAGCTACATCTTCGCAGGCAAGGAAGTGCCTGACAGTCGGGACCCACCTGGTCGAAGTGTACGTAGCGTTGTCATTCTGGTCGGGAACGTTTACGTGCATACTGGTCGATGTAGAGGCGCGCACGTGTCGTAGTAGAGGCGCACACGTGTCGTAGTAGAGGCGCACACGTGTCATAGTAGAGGCGCGCACGTAGCATGTACACGTACGTACAGCGGCCAGGGTGCAAGAAAGAAAATACGGCCACGTATGTGTACATACGGGCGGGGTCTCAAACGCCTACTCGCGCATATGTACGGCCAGGGCTCGTGTACATGGCTGGGTCGGAACGGAGAAACAACGTCGTCGTGTTCATGGGGAGGCAACGGAATGCGCCGTGTTCATGGGGAGGCAACGGAATGCGTCGTGTTCATCGGGAGGCAACGGAACGCGTGATAGCCAACCGGCTGGGTTGAAATGGAATGCGTGGTCATGTTCATCGGGAGGGCTTGGACGGAACAGGTGATGGAAACGAGGCCTGGCGTACCGTAAAACGGAGGAAACGGACCTCCTACGTTCAGAACGGGGTCCTGTTGATCGGGAGGGGTGTGGCGTACCGCAAAACGGAGGAAACGGACCTCCTACGGTCGAAATGGGGGTCCTGTTGATCGGGAGGGGTGTGGAGTACCGCAAAATGAACGAAACGGACCTCCTACGGTCGAAACGGGGGTCATGTTGATCGGGAGGGGTGTGGCGTACCGCAAAACGAACGAAACGGACCTCCTACGGTCGAAACGGGGGTCCTGTTCATCGGGAGGGGTGTGGCGTGCCGCAAAACGGGACTCCACGGGATACTGTTCATCTCCACCGTGGACCTCCTCCAGCCTCCACGGACTACCGTCGACCTCCTCCAGCCTCCACGGGCTCCTGTTCATCCAGCCTCCACCGCGCGCTACTCCACCGGCTACTGTTCAACCACCCCTCCACGGGCACCCCTCCACCGTCTACTGTTCATCCAGCCCTCCACACCACGGGGTCCTGTTCAACCACCCCTCCACCGTCTACTGTTCATCCAGACCTCCACACCACGGGGTCCTGTTCATCCAGAGGCAACGCCACACTCACTGTTCATCCAATCGATCGGCTTCAGTTAGCAGCAGTAGCAAAGGAATCGCTCGATCAGGTTCAGTTAACAGCCATCGATCGATCTCTCGGGTTCAGTAACGCGTAGCCTGCAGTGCAATCGCTCGGGTTCAGTTAGAGCCCAACGCCTCGCTCGGGTTCAGTTGGAGCCAACGCCTCGCACACACGCGCGTACGTGTATGAGAGAAACGCGCATCACTCGGCCCCCGACCTCCCACCGTAACTGGGAACTCCCCGAAATTTTCCTCCCCCTCGCTTCTACCACGGTTTTTTCCGTCATGGACGGCCCAAAGAATGTCATGCAGCTGCGTCTCCTGCCCGCCCAGGATGGAAAGCCCATTTTCTGCCATGATTTTTTGTCATAGAAGTAGGAGCCCACCACATCTATGATGATACCGGGTTTTGTCACAATTATCGTCATATAAGTGTCATATGTATGACAGAAAAAAAAATCGTTCGGCCCAAAATGTCACGGATGTGTATTTTTTTTGTAGTGTCGCCATCCATGAGGAGCTATGCACGGCTCTGGAGATGTTCAACATGGCGACCAAGTGCGCAAGAGCTGAGGAAGGGCGCCTCTCCCTTCTCGAGCTCCCTGCTGCCGACATAGAAGAGAAGAAAGCCAAGGCCAAGGACGCGAAGTGCAAGGGAGTAGACGTGCTCGCGGTGGAGCCAGACACGAAGCGCGGCCGGGACCACCCCGAGTCATCCAAGAGCAGCCGTCCGTTCTGCACCTTCCACAACATACACAGCCACAGCACCAATGATTGTCAAGAGCTTGGGGCCATCCGAGATGGACGCTTCTGTAGACGCTCCGAGCGCAACGACCAGGGCTACGGCCGAGGAGGAGGAGGAAGTGGAGGACGCTGGGACGACCACGGGCCCCGCCAGGAGCAGCGTGACCGGCCTCGGGAGGACCGCTGACAGGAGCAGCCTTGTGAGGGCGCCTGGAGGGACTAGCCTCATGAGGACCGTCCTCAGGGCAATCCTGGCCTCCCTCCGCTGCCGCCACCACCAAGAAGGAACGACGTCCACCATCATGACGAGGGCGTTGGGGGCTTCCAGGAGCCGCGCGCTATTGCCTGCATCTTGGGCGGTGCTCAGGCCCCTGCCTCCCAGCGCATCTTCAAGCAGTTTGCTCACGAGGTGAACGTGACCCTCCCTAGGCTCGAGGCCACGCGCCCGCTCAGGTGGTCCAAGTACGCCATCACCTTCAGCTTGGCGGACCAGCTCAAGTGCGCGGCAACCGCCAGCATCCTCCCAATGCTCTGTTCGCCCGTCATCAGCAATGTCCAAGTCACCAAGACCCTCATCGACAGCGGCGCGGGGCTCAATGTCCTGTCCATCAAGACGTTCGACAGCCTCCAAGTGCCATATGACTAGCTGTAGCCTACCAAGCCTTTCTTAGGAGTGACCAACGGCTCCACCACCCCGATAGGGCAGGTCCGCCTCCCTGTCACCTTCGGCCTGCATGACAACTGACGCACCGAGCTCATCGACTTCGACGTCGCCCACATCTGTCTGCCGTACAACGCCATCCTTGGGTATCCAGCATTGGCCAATTTCATGGCAGTGACCCACCACGGCTACAATGTCCTCAATATGCCAGGAAGCAGCGGAATCATCACCATCCCCTGTGAAGAAAGAGATGCGGTGTGCTCCCTTGAGCGCGACTTCCAAGCCGCTACGATCGAAGACCCAGATAACACAGGCACCCTATACTCTCTTGAGGCCATCCCCAAGAAGAAGCAGCTACTCCACCCAGGGCCTCTGGAGAGCGGTGTCTCCAGCGGCACCACCTCAGGATCCGCGCCCGTGCCTGGGGTGCCTCCTTCCCTCACATAGGAAGGTGCGCCCGGCGCCCTCCTCGGGCAAGGCTTGGGGGCTCTCTTCTGGAGGGCCTCAGACCTAGACAACATCACGAGGGAGACGCTCGGGCACCACGTGGAGGCGTGCTTCGCCGCACGTTTCCCTCAAGAAGGCACAATGCGAGGAGTGCCAGGTGCTCAGGAGTTCATCACTCAGGTAGTCCAGGGGCTTCAGAAGCAAGGACCATACGCGGCGACCGCCGCCCACCACCCGGCGCAGCTCCCCATCCTGGCGAGGACAGCGGGCTGCGCGTCTGCATCGACATTCCAGGGCTTAATAGGGCCGCATCATAGGAGCACTTCTGGCCTTCGCGCACTGGCCGGTGCGAGGGTCCACCTCACAGCTACGTTCGCATGCCGTTTGGCCTGCCGAACGCGGCTGTCACCTACCAGCGTCATCTACGGAGCATCCTGGCGGCTCAGGAGGCCAGGCACCACGCAGTCCTGGCGGAAATGGCGATGGTCCTCAAGGAACCACCCGAACCCCAAGAGCCTCATGAGGCTCAGGGCCCTGGTGGCTCGTGAGGAGCGACCCTTTCGCATGCATCATCAGCTACTTCAACACTCCTTCGACAACGGTACCAGGTGACATTTTCCGGTTTACTCATCTAGGAGCACCCCACGGGCTGCATCATTCCCAGGTCGCACGGGCTTGCCCCTGCGGCATGTATCTTTCTGCATCTTTAGCTTACTCTACTGGGGGCGCCCCTCAGGCTGCATCATCCCCAGGCCGCTCGGGTCCGTCCCAGTGGCATGTATCATTTTACATCTATCTAAACTAGCTCTTCCCCGTGCATAAGTCATCTATCATTGCCACCTGCCTGTCCGGTACTTCGATACCATGAACGTCATATGCCCTTGCAGGCCCGCCCCCGACCACCTTATGATTAAGGATGGGCACGGAGTCTGTGCTCGGGTACGTCCCTGCAGCGTCGCCAAACCCAAGAGGCTGAGCTTTGGCTCATGGGCCTGCCCCGTGTACGTCACCTCCCATGGCCCTTTTTGCCTTGTCCTCGCATGAGCTAATCAAGGACGGACATGCCAGGGCGCGCGACCCGGTGCCTCGCCACCACGGGAGCCGCGTGTCGGTCGTCTTTCTTTAGGACCCTTCGCATGAGAAGTCTAGGCACGGCATCTGTGCTCGGGTCCGTCCCTGCAGTGTCAAAAAACCAAACGGCTGAGCTCTGTCTGGCGGGCCGGCCCCGTTCATGTCACCTCCTGGAGTCATTGGTGTTTCGCCTTCTCATGTGATCACCTCAGGAGATTCGTCTGGCGCAGGTTGCCTAACCATCTTGCAGGACCACTGAAGCTATCAAGAATCAAGACCAGGCGCAACCCGCCTTGAAGTAGGGCCTCGTGAGTCCCGCGCTGGCACACGGGTGCCCAGACACACCTCGTCTAGCCCTGTCGTGCAAGCCACGTGTTAGGGCGGGGCTGTACACGCCCCAGTGGCTCCACTCAGAGTGAGCCCTCACCCACGCAACAGTGGAAGCACCATGCTCCGCGCTGGCAGTCGACACGGTCGAGGAGTGGCTATGCCCGTGCAAGTGCGGAAGCGCTATGCTCCGCGCTGGTGATAAACAACTAAGGGCGGCCCCATGGCCGTACCAACCTCAGGGATCCACCCGGCTCAGTGTCCAGCCTCACCGCAATGCTTTCCCCTCGGGAGAGTCACACGAGGGGGCTGGGCACGGGGGCTAAGCTCAGGTCCTATCTAGCATATGCCGCCTTGCCAGGTCCCTCGGACCTGGTCGTCGCGCACCACTCTCGAGCGGGACCTCGGCGAGGACAGGTATGAAGGTTGTTTGAGCGTCAAGGGGGACTCCTGAGCATCGCGACTCGGGAGCCTAACTGTCCACGTAGCCCCTCACTCCTTGCTCCGTCCTGGTGATCCGGATGGCCCAATGGCAGCTGAGGTATGCGCGGGGACGGGCCCTGCTGACGTAGAACACTAGGCCTACTTACGCACCTCCTTTCCGCAAGCCGTTTGCGGGTCAAGGGGGACTCCTGAGCATCACGACTCAGGAGCCTAACTGGCCACGTAGCCCCTCACTCCTTGGTCGTCCTGGTGATCCGGAAGGCCCAATGGCGGTTGAGGTATGCGCGGGTTCGGGCACTGCCGACGTAGAACATCAAGCAAACGGAAAGGAGATTGCGGAATCTCAAACAAATATTACAAGACATATTGTATTTCGAATACTAGACACAAGTTTAAATGCCTCCACAAGGCATGGTTCATGTTGCAGAAGCAAAGTAGGAAAAGGAGTCGCCAGCAAGCCATCTCATCATCCCTGGATGCCGCCGTCACTTGCAAAAGGTGCCCCTTCAACGGCGAAGTTTCCCTCACCAGCACCGCCCGACGGAGTTGCAGGTTCGGCGGCGCCACTAGTCGGGGGCGCAGGGTCGAAGGCGCGGAACTTCTTCAACAAGGCCTCCACCTGGCTCTTCACGGCTTTCGCAGCGGCTGCACAGCGCTCGTCATCCACGGGCTCGACCAGCTTGTCAAGGTCGGTGTCGGGATCGCGAAGATGGAGGTGGCTTAAGACGCACGTCAGTGCGGCAGAGGAGAGCGCACGGGCTTCCCCCTCCACCAACGGGCCAATCCCGTCGATGAAGTCTTCAAGCGCCACGACAAGATGAGGAAGCAGCTGGGTGGGGCCCTTGTCATCTGTTGCCAGCGGCTCCTCCAAGCCCTTATCGTAGAGTGCCCGCAGTGCCACACGGGCCTTCTCTTCAAGGTACCTGAAGGCCACGTGATCCTCAGCTAGAACCTTCACCTTGGCTTCCAGCTCGGCCCTCTCTGTCGTCATCTCCTGCTCCATCTTCTCTAAGCGGCTGCGCTCCGTGGCCTGTGCCCTCGCCAACTGCTCCAGCTCGGCGTTGCGACCTCTGACAGCGTCCTCTCGAGCCTTCATCTTCTCCTCCTCCGTTGATGAGGACATCGCTACCACAGTTACACCCATATCCCCTATTGTTTTACCTCTTGGAATAGTTGCTAGAGCTCAGATACGCCAATTAAATTATCAGGTACTTTCGTTTCTTGGTAATGTTTCTACTAATCATGACAGGATCTAGAGTCAATCCATGGGCTTTGTCGATCGCGGGAGACGTGCCACCACCTATGCAAATTCCAGAACGATCACGAGAGGTGCATAAACATCCAAATGCGCATGATCAGGTTAATGTTTCTATACCATCATTTAATGGCCGTTTTAGACCTGCTTTATATATTGAATGGGAGTTCGACAAAAATATTATATTTGCTTCCCATAATTTTGATGAATGTAAAAAAGTTAAGGTTGCGGTTGGTTCTTTCACTGGTTATGCTTTAGTTTGGTGGAGTGAATATTGTCGGTTACACCCTGATTATATACCTATTACTTGGGATGATTTGAAACTTGCCATGCGACATACATTCGTCCCCGCTTATTATACTCGTGACATGATTAAAAAGTTGCAACATTTAAAACAAGGTAGTGACACTATAACGAAATATTATGATGATTTACAAACTACCTTGTTGCATTCCTCTTTAGAGGAAAGTGAAGAAGAATTTATGGATAGATTTTGGGGAGGATTAAACCGTGACATTCAGGAGATACTAATTCATGAAACATGTTATCCTATGGACCGTTTGTTTCGTCTTGCTTGCAAAGCTGAACAGGAGATAACAAGATGTGTTGCCCACAAGATAAACAAGCGGAAGGTGCAAATCCCACGAGTTGCGACGGTTGTTCCTTCCACCACTGCGTCTCCTATGGCAACAACATCCATTGTTGAGAGCACTACATCAGCTCCACCATGTGACGTATCGCCACCTAGAGTGCCTACATCATCTTTGTTGATCATAAGAGGTAATGACAAAGGTACCGATCTTCCACCTCCACATGAGTATGATGAATTCCTTGTCAATTTAAATGAACCATGCGATGAGCTACCCACTACTTTGATCACACCAGCTATTTTAGAGGACTATGTTCATGATTTGACTTTGCCATGTGATCAAACAATTTTGAGTGAACCCATTGAATTAACTATTGATGCAAAAGAACCATGTGAATCAGTGAAAAGATCAGATTTGGATCAAATACGTTTGAAAATAGTTGTGCCAATGTTTAATCATTTTGATATGACCTCTAATCTTGGTGATGGTTCATCAAGGTTGGGATGGTTTAATGATGAGCATTGCCAATCTTTTATTATGAATAAGAGCTTCACTTATATGTGCAAACTGAGTTGCAATATTTTCATGCCTTTGACTTCTTGTGATAATATATTGGCTTTATTTTTCACGACTTTTGAAGGGTGCTCTTGTATAACTGTGTCACATGTGCCACAACTGAGATCAGTTAAAATTGATGACATATACATATACAACATGTACACCTTGTCTCTATTGTTAGCCATATTTCAGATTAAGCAACGACGAGGACAGCTTTGTTTTCAAGAAGGGGAGGATGATGAGGACATGGCTACCACAGTTACACCCATATCCCCTGTTGTTTTACCTCTTGGAACAGTTGCTAGAGCTCAGATACGCCAATTAAATTATCAGGTACTTTCATTTCTTGGTAATGTTTCTAGTGTTCATGAGAATATGATGCTGCCTAACTTAGATACATTTGTGTTGCTTGCAATTGAAGGGCCTAGCACGGACAAGAAGGATGAACATTGGAGCATGGTCAAGCACGGAGATGAAGGTGCGTGCAAAGAGAACAAGAACGGAGGTTCAAGTGGAGATTTCCGGACTTTGAAGCCACCATGATGACATACAAGAAGATGGACGAAATATACAAGATGGCCTTTCATAAATTTCCTCCATAGCTTATTATTGGTGTTGCGCCACCTTATTTTGGGCCAGGCCCATGTAATCTATTTTTAGAGTCCATATTATAGGGGAAATAACTTAGGAGGTGTTTTAGTCCCACCTTGCCAAGGGTGGACAAAATCCCCTCTCTTTTCCCTATATATATAGCCCTTAAGGCTTCGTTTAGACTTGGGTTTTATTTAGTTAAAAGTTAGCCATCGCTGCAACTTCGTGTACTTCGTTTGTGTCCAACGACCAGACCAAGACCGCTTATGAAACCCCACTTTTGTCAATACTTCAACCATACTCGCAATATTCAGATTGCTTAATCATATTCTTTCTTGTTCTTCGATTGCTTGCAGGAAAAGACCTTCGTGGTCAGGTTGATCGTGCTCCAGCGTGGTCAATAACCTCCCGGAGTTGGTTTAGCGATTGCTAAGGTGCAACGTCGTGCACGTTTGTAGTCGGATCATCAAAGTCGTCTCCACCAAATCGATAGTTATCATCTCATCGAAAGATCGGGACCCTCGCCTCTATCATCCGTCTTGCGGTCTTGAGCCTCAGCCGCGCGCTCGTCACGCATGGCCTCCAGCTCGGCCTCCAGTGATCGGCAGCAATCCTGGGCGGCCCCGGCGTCCTTCAGCACCACCTCGCGGGTGGCCGCGGCATGGGCAGCAGCCTGCTTGTCCACCTCGGAAGCCGCCATGGCCTGGCTCAGCGCCTCCCTGACAGATGCGTCGGACTGCAGCTAACCAGAGATCAGTTCAAGGTGCTCCGCCACCAGTCGGCGGTCAGCACCTTGGAGATCGCCCCGAAGCCGCGCCAGCGTGGAAAGGGCCTCCTCCAAGGTGTCGGGCGGAGCGGAAGGATCGCGGGCCGGTGATTCAACCAAAGGAAGAGGCTGCGCCATCGCCAAGACCTGCGAGCTGGAGACGACAGGAATCAGAGCTGGGGGCTCCTGAACCTTGGCCACGTCAACGGGCGGGCTGGGGATAGGCGCCTCCGGAGCCAGCTTGGCCGAGGAGATCACCTCCTCCTGAGGCTTTTTACTGGGCCTCGCGAGGACGACCGAGCGGGAGAAGTGTGGGTGCCATCGCCGCCTTTCTGCGCCGGAGGAGGTGCAGCCGTGCCAGGCTGCTGGGTCCCCGAGGATGTGGCCGCCCCCTCCTTCTTCTTCTTCGACGATGGCATCGGCCTAGCAACACAAGAGGGAAACGTCAGGAAGCCGCAACGGAAGCAGGAGCAAGGGCAAGGTCATGAAAGGACACTCACTGGTCCACGACAGCGTAGTACCGCCGCCTCTTAAGAAGTGCGAGGCCGGGGGGCCTCGCGGCCTGAGCTACGGGCGCACGGGCCCCGGAAGTCGGCGAGGCCGTGGTGGCCCCGGGCGGCGGTGAGGCGGGGGCGTCTCCCCGAGAGATCAGCAATGATCTGCTCTTCGTCGGGACACCGGGCATTGGCTTCCTGGAGGGGGAGACCCTGGACCTCATAGTAACCCCAGTTGGGGGCATGACTTCCCTCACTAGGTGGTCGTCAACATCGTTGTCGACAGGCAAGGCACGGAGGAGATCGGCCTTGCGCATGGGGGAGGTCTCCCCAGACCCCTCCAGGGTGGCCGCCGAGTCCTCCTCCTCCTCCTCCTCCTCGCTAGAATCACTGGAGGACACCACCACCGGAGTCGTTACCGCCGGGGCCTCTGAGGGCGCCGGCGGCACAAGATCACGTCCATCGAAGGCAGGTGTCGAATTTTGGGTTCCGGCAGACCCTTGAGGTTCGAACACTGGGGTGCGTGCGGAGATCTCTCCCCTACCGATCTACGTCGAATCTCCTCGCGTGATTTGAGCTGGAAACAACGAACAACACAAGGGACACAAGATTTATACTAGTTCGGGCCACCGTTGTGGTGTAATACCCTACTCCAGTGTGTGGTGTGGTGGATTGCCTCAGGGGCTGATGAGGAACAGTACAAGGGAAGAACAACCTCGCAAGAGGTATTCTTGAGCTGGTGCGATGAACTGCTAGGGTGACTTCAGTCGCCTCTCTCTCTCTCTATCTCTCTTTTTCGGTCCCTCCTGTCCGTTGTCTACTCTATGGTGGCTAGCTCTATTTATAGAGGCCCTGGGCCTCTCCCCAAAATAATGAGCGGGAAGGGCGCCAACAATTGGCCATTTTGAAGGGGAACATCTAGTACAAGTTATCCTAACCAAAGGTGATCTTCGGCTGCCAAAAGTACTGGTGATGACGCTGTCTTGGGCTCCATGGTGACCTCCTTCCTGCCGCTCTGCTGGTCTTGGTCTCGTTACACCGGAATAGTAACCTTTGCCCTATGCCTTGGCCTGTGATTGCCCCCTTCGCACCAAAGGGGAAACAAGGACACTGCACAGGCCGGCGCCCGCCTGGTCTTCGAACGTCATGGCTTGCATCACGGGTTCCTCACGAGGTACCCCTGCCTTGATCTCTCTGCCTCCTCGTGAGCCTGCCTGATGAGGCTGCCTCAGAGGAAGCTCTCTGTCGTCCGCCCCGCGAGGCTTGGCCCCTCGTGAGGGTCTTGAGCTTGTGCTGATGAAGATGGGCCGTGCTGGGCCCCCACTTGAGCCACGCCGCAGGCCGCAGGCAGGCAAGTATGGGGACCCCCATTCCCAGAACGCCGACAGTAGCCCCCGGGCCCAAGGCGCGCCCGGGTTTGGCCTAGCAGGGAAGCGAAGGGGCAAGCGCGAAGCGCCATGGGCCCCAAAAGCCTGCGGCCTTGGGCGCCGCGTGGCGATTGATTGGTTGTGGACATCTGCGCTTCCCCACGACGCCTTGTTACACGCCCGGCTAAGCGGACCCGTAGTTCCACACAGTTGTTCCTCCTTTCCGCTGCTCGCCCGCCTCCTACCTTTCCTTCTTCTTTGAGCTCCAGCCTCCGCCGCCAATCCGGCTCGAGTTCTTCCTCCTCTTCACCGCCATGGCACCGACGAAGAAAGGAAGGGGAAAGAAGCCCGCGCCTTCGCCCCGCACACCTCCAGCCTCGACCCCCACCGTCGCCCGGTCGATCATACTCAATCCAGAAGCTTTGGACAAGGTCTGCTCCGCCCTTGCAACTATCTTCAATGAGTGCGGGAGGACCATGGCATGGCCTGCGTCCCATGCCTCCCTTGATAGGATCGTCGGAGGTCCGATTCTTCGCCGATGCTCTATGGGCGGGTCTGGTTCCCCCCTTTTCCGCCTTCTTCAATGCGGTGCTCTCCCATTATCAGATCCATATGATGCACCTCGGGCCGGAGTCCATTACCCTTCTGGCTGTCTTTGCTTTTGTTTGCAAGGCGATGATAGGCATACCTCCTTCCGTTGCCCTGCTGCGCCACTTCTTTTCCTTGCACATGAGCGACCCCACTCAGTGCTCAGGGTGCGTGAGCTTCTTCACCGTGCCAGAGACGGCCGCTTCAGGGATCGACTTTGGCCTTCCTCCTCCTGAGGCCAGGTTCAGAGAGCGGTGGCTGTACGTGGACGTTGGAGTGCCCAACCCTCTGCTCTCGCACCCGACCACTCCTACTATTCCTCACGCGGGTTGGGACCATGAGGTGCTCGCGAGCCCCCGGCTCGCTTTCGTCTGGCGCCGCTTCTAGAGTTTGAGGGCGCTCAATGTGACAGCGCCTAAGGTGGTGAAGGAGTTCCTCCAATGTCGCATTGCTCCTCTTCAACGCCACTCTCGCCGGATGTGGGACTTTGCGGGGCATAGAGACCGCATGCGGCTTCAGGAGGAGGACTTGGCGCCTGAAGTGCTGCAGACGATGCTCAAGGTCTTGACTGGCGATCCTTCCCCAGGCAGCCTTCAGAGTAATGGCATCCTCTTGTACCTTTGCTCCGGCAGGGCTGATTTTGTGAGGCAGATGCCCAGCTTCGACGAGTGGGGACCGCGCCCTGCTGGCTTCATGGGGCCCCGCGAGAACCTAGCCGCCATGGTTGCTTCCCCTGCCGCCCACAGCAATCCTTCCTTGGGAGATAGGGCGGGGAGACGAGAACCGGCGGGAGTTGAGGCGACCGATGTCGAGGTGCCGACGCCACGAGAAGTCTTGAAGGCGGCGTCTCCCGAGGCCCGCCCTGGAGTGGCGGCAGGTGCGGAGTTGCGGCATGTGGTTCCTGAGGCCGGGGCTCCCGAGCCCCCGGCCGTTCCTCGCGAGGCGGCGCCTGATGGCGCCCCCCAGGCTGACTCCTCCAGCGCTGATCATCTTGACGCTTCTTCCGCACCAGGGGCCGACCCGTGCACCGGGCGCTTGGGTCGGTTCCGCGTAGACTTCGAGGCCCTTCACAAGAGGAAGGAGGCCTTGGGTGGCAACGACCGCCCTTGCCGCTTGTTGAAGCGCAGGAAGTACTTTGCCATGGACGAGTAAGTCTTCTTCTTTCCTTGCTTGTTCGCTTTGCTATCCCTGTGACTGATTGTGGCCCTTTCAGGCCCTGCCCTGCGAAACCTGCCAAGCCAGCCCGGGAGCCATCCCCCCAAGCTTCGCCTTCTCCGCTGGCTCTAGGCTCGCCGAGCTCGAGCGGCACCCCTGCTGCCGGACCAGTTGATGGAGTGGTCCATTCCATAGGGCACCTCGAGCCTGCGCGCCCGCTGTCCTTTCTTCATGAGTCCTCCTGGGGCACATCTGGCTTGCCCCGCATTCCTCCTCTGATCATAGATGGTGAATGGCTGAGGTCTGTCTTTGGTTCTTCTTCCATGGGTGGACCGACGCCAGGCCAGATTCCCAGAGAGGTCCATCTGGCGATGACTAGGGCGCTAGCCCCCAGCACCACGCCGGGAGGGGGCCAGCCGCCCCGGGGCCCTCCGTATGCTCCGGTGGAAGAGGGTGATGCAGAATACGTGCTCAGGCGCGCTCAGGAGCAACGCGTCCTCCGCGAAGAGTTCCTCCAGAGGGCGGCGGATGCGGTGAGCCGGATCGGGGCAGAGCTTGCTCAGGAGGATGCGCGCCTCGAGGCCGAAGGTTTGCGCCTTGCTGAGGAGACGCGCAAACTAAAGGTAGTCGTCGCCCTCGCGCGTCATCAATGTGATCTTGACAACGCGAAGGTTGAAGCGTCGCTGGCAGCTTCGCGGGAGGTCTGCTCCCTGGCTGTTGAGGAGGCTCGGGAGGCAGACCGACGGCGCAAGGATGCGGAGGAGCGTGCACGGGAGCTCCAAGCCTGGAGCAACTCCCTGGAGCAGCAAGTGGAATTGCGCCAGGCGGCCCTTGAGTCGATGGGGTGGCCTCTGTTGACCGGGTGGAGCTTCTGAAGCGCGAGGAGGTGCTGACGCTGGAGGCCGCCGAGCGCAACCTTGATCTTGAGCGGTTGGAGACGAGGGAGCGCCTGGTGGCTCGGGCGGAGGATGACGTTGCCGTGCGCCAAGCCCGGGCCCAGGAAGAAGTCGATCGTCGCGTGGCGGAAGCTCGCTCGGCCTTCGAGCACGAATACGAGACGAGGTCGGGGCTGATCAAGGTCAAGGCTGAGGGCAGGACCGCAGCCCTCAGGGCCAAACTGACCGAAATGACGCGGCGTGCGAACTCCTCCACAGCCGCCCTCATCGCGGCACAGGCGGAGCTGTCCTCTTCCCGGGCCGAGCAGCCTCTTCTCCAACAGAGGGTTGATGACGCCGAGGCCGTCGCGCAGCGGAGCGAGGATGTGCTCCGTCGGCGGCGGGTTCTGGAGCATGTGCATGCCCCCATGCTTTAAACGCTCCGAGAGATGTCCAACACAGCTTTGGGCTATATCTGTGAGGCCGCCGCTAGGGAGCCACACGAGGTCAACTATGCCGGCAACCTCCAATTTTTCAGCGATGTGGTGACGCTTCTGGAGAACCAGTCCGAGAGGTCCTGTTGGCTTGTCGAAGAGAGCAGCCGAGCCTTGCTCGGGCATGCCTTCTCCCGTGTCTTCAGCTATCTGCAGGACAGGGACCCCCACTTCGACTTCGACGTTGCCATCGCACCCGTGCCCATTGCCGTCCGGGGCGACTTGGCGCGGTGGGTGCAGGACAACGTGGACGCCCTCGTCAGCGCCTTTGCGTCTGATGACGACGGCATGGTCGTGGGCGCCAATGAAGGCGATGCTGGCGGCGGTGGTGACAATGTCAACGACGCCAGTGATGCCTCCGAGGATGCTCAAGAAGACGCGGTGAGTGATATGTCCGACTGACCGGGTGTCACTGCTGTTTAACCTGCACGAAGAAACTTCGGGCTTGGCCCTGAAGGATGTAAGAGCATTTTGGGAGGGGAAGCCCCTCATGTAAAGGTTTGCAGTTAGTACCCTGGTAAGCATAATGTTGCGTGTGAACTTAGCTGCTGGCCCGGTGATGGGTCAGCTGACTTGTGTACCTTCCGACCCCGACGAGTCCCGAGCGGGCCTGCGTTGGACGCTGCACCTTAGGTGTCTTCTAATTAACTTGTGGATCCCGCGATGAAAACCTCCGGAAAGGGTGCGGTAACAGCGGTCCTGGTTGTGAACGGGCCTGGCCCGGCCCAGCTCGTGAGGGGCTCGCGAGGGAGGGCAGCCGATGTTAACCTTGGACGCAAAGCCAAAACCAGAACGCGAGAGATTGCTCGAACGAGACTAAACACCTCTTCCCCCAAACACACGCAAACATCGAGCTCAAATCCAACTTAAATCCAAATCGAAGAACTTCGTCAACAAGGAAAGGCAAAAGCAAAAGGCCGCGTCCGGCACCTAGTCTAGTCTTCGACGTCTTCTCACCAGCGTGGAGCTAAGTGCTGCCACTAGGCATGGGCGGGAGCCCCCGAGGCCCGAGGGCGGCTCTTCGGAGACTCCGGGGCGTGTACAGCCCCACTCATTATTACGTGAGAGTGTCACGGGGCGGCGAGCTTCACAGGCACTGGGCCTTCTTCACAGGTACCTGCCTTGCTTCATATCGCCAGACAAGGGCCCCGCCTTGCGCCACACTCTGCCGCCATCGACGGCACCGGAAACCAGGACGACGCCAATGAGGCAGAGCGGTCGCCAGCGGTTCCCCCGATGACCACGGGTCCCCTGCCGGGGGCAGGCCTTGGGGCACCTCCCCGACAAGGGGCCTACCTCCTGAGAACGCCTTGCTCCGACCGCCGCGGTGACGAACCCGAATCTCGGCCCCTCTCCTGCAACCCCCTGCGCCCTCCTCCTGAGGGGTATGAGGCTGCAGAATTGGGGTAGCCACCTGCTGCGGAGACCTGTATCTCCTGCGACCCATGGTTAGCAAAAGCTTGCTCCTGAGGGATGAGTGGTACCCGATAGTTGCCGGCGACGGTGCGGTCGTCGAGGTTCTCCTGGGGTTCCTGAAAGAGCTCAGCTCCCGGCGTCTCCTCGCCCCAGCCTGGCCCGAGGAATGAGCCATGATCTTCTTCCAGTGCGCACCCCTGATCCACCATGTGGGGCACATAAGCTTCTAGGGTCACCGCCCCGTGCGCCTCGCCGTAGCATCCCGTATGCCATGCTGCCTGGCTTGGAGCGCCGTCTTGGGGGTGATGGCACGGCGGTTCGCCGAGGTCGAAGGCCGTGGCGTGCACCCCTTCGCTGGCCTGAGAGGGGGCTGGCGTGACTTGTCGCCCGGTGCCGGCGGAGGTGTTGGCGCCGGACGGGTCCTGGAGTCCACTGGAAGTCGCGTGCGTGCGCACGATGCCGCCATGCGACCCGCCTTGGGTCTAGGGTGGCAGCTGGACGCAGAAAGGGGGTGTTCCTGAGGCGGCGGCATCCGGGAGCTCAGCTAATCGCTCCAACAACACGTCGCGGCCGCCCTCCAGTAGTCGGCACCGTAGCAGCTCTCGGGCCACCGTGAGTGTGGCCCTGGAATTCGCTTGCTCCCGTCGGGTGTACGGCGTCGTGGCCGCGGCGTGGTCTGAGGCCCTTGCTGCGGCCCGCACCTACCGTGGTGTGAGGGCAGGCGGCGTCTGGCTGCGTCACCCACGCCCCGCAATGCCCTGCAGAGCGCAGGCTGCCTGAGGCGCAAGGTTGAGGTCACCCTAGGCTGGTGCCACGGCGTGGGCGGGCCATGCTGCCCAGCAGTCGGCGTTGGCTGCCGGGTCGGTTGACATCTGAACGGCGAAGCGATAGAACAAGATGCGGAGGAAGAAGGATTCCCGCGCACCCCTACCTGGCGCGCCAAATGTCGGATTTCGGGTTCCGGCAGACCCTTGAGGTTCGAACACTGGGGTGCGCGCGGAGATCTCTCCCCTACCGATCTACGTCCAATCTCCTCGCGTGATTTGAGCTGGAAACAACGAACGACACAAGGGACACAAGATTTATATTGGTTCGGGCCACCATTGTGGTGTAATACCCTACTCCAGTGTGTGGTGTGGTGGATTGCCTCAGGGGCTGATGAGGAACAGTACAAGGGAAGAACAGCCTCGCGAGAGGTATTCTTGAGCTGGTGCGATGAACTGCTAGGGTGAGTTCAGTCGCCTCTCTCTCTCTCTATCTCTCTTTTTCAGTCCCTCCTGTCCGTTATCTACTCTGTGGTGGGAAGGGCGCCAACAATTGGCCATTTTGAAGGGGAACATCTAGTACAAGTTATCCTGACCAAAGGTGGTCTTCGGTTGCCAAAAATACTAGTGATGACGATGTCTTGGGCTCCACGGTGACCTCCGTCCTGCCGCTCTACTGGTCTTGGTCTCGTTGCACCGGAATGGTAACCTTTGCCCGATGCCTTGGCCTGTACATGCCCCCTTTGCACCAAAGGGGAAACAAGGACACTGCACAGGACGGCGCCCACCTGGCGCCCGCCTGGTCTTCGAACGTCATGGCTTGCATCACGGGTTCCTCGCGAGGTACCCCTACCTTGATCTTTCCGCCTCCTCGCGAGCCTGCCTGATGAGGCTGCCTCAGAGGAAGCTCTCTATCATCCGCCCCGCGAGGCTTGGCCCCTCGCGAGGGTCTTGAGCTTGTGCTGATGAAGATGGGCCGCGCTGGGCCCCCACTTGAGCCACGCCGCAGGCCGCAGGCAGGCAAGTATGGGGACCCCCGTTCGCAGAATGCCGACAGCAGGCATGGCGGCATCAATCTTCGCCCCATCTGGGTGGTGGTACAAGGGAACGAAGGTGTCTGGCGGGTACCCCTGGTCATCCCCAACCAAGGAGCGTAGGGCCATGCCCAGCTCCACGTCAGACAAGGCTTCCGGGAGCAGGCGGATGTCGTCACCCCCGTCCCCGAGCCTCCACAAGGGGCGTGGGCGCGACTAGAGCAGAGCCACGTGCTGCGCCATGAACTCCTTGACATTCATGGTCCCCGTTAGCTTCGCCGGCGTTAGATCGTCAGGCTTCAGGTCGGCGGTCATCCTCTCCAGCACCAACTCCGCCCGAGGGTCGTCGAGCTTCGCGCGAAACCACCCGTCGTGAGACGTGGGCATCACCGTCGGCAGCACCAGCCGGGGGTGAGAGCACTTGGCATCCATCAGGACCCACTTTCTCCTGAAGCCCTCGGCCTTCTTCTCGGCCTTCGAAATCGCATTGGCGTGTTGGCTGCGACAAAGTTGGCGCACCCTGAGCAGGGGCCGTCCTTGATCCGGAGATAGAAGAAGTGGCGCAGCAGTGCCACAGATGGCATCACCCCAACGTACGCCTCGCAATAGAAGGCGAAGATCGATAGAAGGAGGATGGAGTTGGGATGAAGATGGAGGGTGTGAAGCTTGTAGTGGTTGAGGACGGAGTAGAAGAAGTCGGAGAAGGGGGGAACCAACCCCGCAACAACGATGCTCATGAAGAAAGGATAGAAGGTGCTATCCGAGGGCTCCGGCTTGGCGGAGACAGCCCGGAGTGCGGTTTTCCTCTTCTCATCGCCCGCCGCCGTCATCAGGAGCGTGGTGGCAAGGTTCTTCTCGGAAACGCTTGGCGTGCTCAACGCAGGCTCGTACCAGGATGGCGGAGCAACGGCTCGGGCTTTGTTGGGCGCCATTGGTGGCGGGTTCGGAGGAGGATTCAGGCTCATCTGGAGTCCTTGGGAGCGAGGAGCAAGAAAGGGGATCTGGAGTAAGACGAAGGGGAGCAATGAAGGCACCACAGCCCGCGCCAGCCTTTTGTCAATCGGGCAGTTGCTGAGGCAGCGTGGGGAAGTGCAGACGCCCGTGTTTCATCAGTCACCACGCGTTAATCAAGGCCGCAGGCGGTTGGGGCCCGCGGCGCTCCGCACTTGCCCCTTGGCTTCGCCTCGAAGCCAAGTTCGAGCGCGCCTTGGGCCCGGTGGCTACTTTCGGTGTTCTGGGAACGGGGATCCCCAGACTTGCCTACCCGCGGCCCACGGCATGGCTCCCCTAGCGGCCTGGTACGGCCCATCTTCACCTGCAAACACTCAAGACCCTCGCGAAGGGCCAAGCCTCGTGAGGCAGACAACACAAGACCTCCTTAGGGGCAGCCTCACTAGGCTGGCTCGCGAGGAGTGGAGAGATCAAGGTAAGGGGCACCTCGTGAGGTTCCCGTGACGTGAGCCATGACGACCAAGGCCAGGAGGGTGCCGGGCGGGCGCCAGCGGGCGCAGAGCACCAGTTGCCTCTTTGGTGCTAAAGCAGCAGGCGTAGGCGAGGAGTCCCGAGGCATCAGGCAAAGGTTTCCATATTGGTGCAACAAGACCAAGACCAGCAGGACGGCGGGACGGAGGTCATCGCGAAGCCCACGGCGGCGTCATCACCAGAGCCTTTGGCAGGCAAAGACCACCTTTTGTCAGGATAGCTTGTACTAGATGTCCCCCTTGAAATTAGCCATTGTGGGATCCCTTCCCACCTAATATTTGGGAAGAGGACCAGGGCCTCTATAAATAGGACCAACCACCACCATAGGAAGGGGATCGGATTCATTACACCCTCAACCACACAAGCTCTCCGAGCTCAAGAACACCTATCCTCAAGAGGCAGTTCTTCCCTTGTACTTGTTCATCCTCAGCCTACAAGGCAATCCACCACACCACACTGGAGTAGGGTATTACACTGCAACGGTGGCCCGAACCAGTATAAACTCTTGTGTCTCTTGTTCTTTGGTTTCGGCGAGCTAGGCTTTGAGATCGTTGCGAGAACATGAGCTGAGGGGAAAGATCTTCGTGCACCCCAGTGTTCGAACCTCAAGGGTTTTGCCGGAACCCGAAATCCGACAAAAGCAACTTGGGGAAGGCTAGAGGTCAAGATTCTTGTGGTTGGATTGGAATGTCTTGGTCTCAACTCATGAGTAGGTGGTTCTCTCTCAAAAAATGAGTAGTGGAGGTGTAGGCACGTTCTGGTGGCTCTCTCTTGAATATAGAAGGGGGTGGAGCGGTATATATAGCCTCCACACAAATCTAACCATTACACACATTTGACCCAACTCAGTCAGACCGAATTGGTGAACTCAGTGAGACTGATTCAGTTTGAAATGTGAATGTTAGGATTCTCGGTTGGACCGACATGATCAACTCGATGGGACCGATGTGCTAGGGTTAGTGCAAAACCTCCTCTCGGTGTGACCGATTGCATGAACTCGGTGAGACTGATTTCAGCAATGAGCAAACAGAGAGTTAGTCAAGCAAACTCGGTGGGACCAATCGCTCCTTTCAGTAAGACGGAAACATTATGAAAGGGGAAACATAGAGTTTGCATTGCGAACTCGGTGGGGCCGATCGCTCATTTCGGCCCTACCGAAATGTTATGAAGGGAAACAGAGAGTTTGCAATCCCATCTCAGTGAGACTGAAATCCCTATCGGTGAGACTGAACTGATTAGGGTTTCTGGCTATGGCTATGTCAAAGGAACTCAATGGCGCTGGATAGATCAAATCGGTGAGGCCGAGATTGACTTTAGGTTTAGGACATATTGGGATTTGAGAAAGTGGTTGAGGGCTTTGGAGCATATCACTAAGCATTTTGAGCCAGTAGACCATTAAGCAACACCTCATCCCCTTTTAATAGTATTGGCTTTTCCGATGGACTCAATGTGATCCTAGATCACTAAGGTAGAAATGAAGAGTCTCGAGCTTTTGCCAATATTTGTCCTTAGCATTTTGAGGGGTCCACATCTCTAGTCCATGCCATGCCAATCATTGAACTTTCTGAAATATTCAACTTGAATGAATATTAGTTCAATGAGCTATATGTTGTTATGAATTACCAAAACCACCCGGGGATTAGTTGCATTTTCAAAATTGTGTTTACAAATAGATTGTTGATCAAAGAACATCTTATCTATTTCATTTCTTTCATTCAAGTTCATATCATTTTCATGGTCTAGCAAATATTGTTCTAACAGATCAGTAGGAGGTACGACAATAGAAGCAAGACCAATAATTCATCTTTACTAGGCAATTCTTTATTATGAGGTTGTGTACGAAACTTAGAGAAATTAAACTCATGAAATATATCGCCAAAGTTAACACTGACAGTCTCTTTAACGCATTCATTCTTAGCATTGATAGTGTTCAAGAAAGGTCTACCAAATATTATGGGACAAAAATCATCTTGTAGAGAACCAAGAACTAGAAAATCAGTAGGGTGTTTTATTTTCCCACACAAGACTTTAACATCTCTAACAATCCCAGGTGGTGTAATAGTGACTCTATTAGAAAGCTTGATAGCAACATCAATGTATTATATTTCAGCAGGAGCAATATCATTCATAATTTCTTGATTAAGGTAAACGGGATATCACTCACACGAGCACCCAAATCACATAAGCCATGATAACAATGATCTCCTATTTTAACATAGACAACAGGCATGCCAACAACGGGTTTATTCTTATCTTTATAATCGGGTTTAGCAATTCTAGCAGCTTATTCACCACATAAATAAATAACATGCCCATCAATATTATCAACCAAGAGATCTTTAACCATAGCCACATTAGGTTCAACTTTAATTTGTTCAGAGGGTCTAGGTACTCTAATATTACTTTTGTTAACCACGGTTGAAATCTTAGCATGTTCCTTTATCCTAACAGGGGAAGGTGGTTTCTCGATATAAGTAGTAGGCACAATTGAATCAACATTGTAAATGATAGTTTCTTCTTCATCCACATAAATTAGGTGCATATCATGATGTAACGTTCCATCTCCTGCATAAGGATTAGCTAGCAATTTTCTCTATCATACCCAAAGGATCTCATAATAAATATTTTCAGTAGGTGCAGTAGGTTGAGGAGAAACTCTGTGTGCTTCCGGTCGAGGTGAAGATACCCCGAACAAACCCCTCAAAGGATGATTTTCCATAGTAACAAGTGACAGTAAATTTCAGCACATAATATAAATTTTTCCTTACCAAATTCCACTCACTAGAAGCGCTTCACTCCCCGGCAATGGTGTCAGAAAAGATCCTTGATGACCCAAAAGTATAGGGGATCTACCGTAGTCCTTCCGATAAGTAAAAGTGTCGAACCCAACGAGGAGTAGAAGGAAACGACAAGCGGTTTTCAACAAGGTATTTTCTGCATGTACTAAAATTGTCGGTAACAGATAGTTTGGTAGGAAGGTAATTTGTAACGAGCAAGTAATAGTAATGGTAACATTAGTGCAGCAAGGTAGCCCAATCCTTTTTGTAGCAAAGGATAGGACGGAATGGTCTCTAATAATAAGTGATACGTCCATTTTGCATCATGTTTTCCTACTGTTATTTATGATGTTTTTTATGCATAATAATGCTTTTTGGAGTTTTTCTAATGCCTTTTCTCTCATAATATGCAAGGTTCACACAAAGAGGGAGAATTTCGGCAGCTGGAAATCTAGACCTGGAAAAGCTACATCAGGCCACCTACTCTGCACAACTCCAAACAAGCTGAAACTTCATGAGGATTTTTTATGAAATAAATAAGAAATACTGGAGCAAATAAGTACCGGAGGGGGCCACCCTGGTGAGCACAAGACACCAGGGCGCGCCTGGGCCCCCAGGCGCGCCCTGGTGGGTTGTGCTCATCCAGGCCCACCTCCGGTGCCCATCTTCTGGTATATAAGTCATTTTGACCAAGAAAAAATAAGGGGAGGACTCTCGGGATAGAGCGCCGCCATCTTGAGGCGGAACTTGGGCAGGAGCACTATTGCCCTCCGGCGGAGCGATTCCGCTGGGGGAACTCCCCCCCCCCCCCCCGGGGGGGGGGGGGGGGGGGGGGGGGGAGGGGGAAATCATCATCATCATCATCACCAACAACTCTCCCATCTTGGGGAGGGCAATCTCCATCAACATCTTCAACAACACCATCTCCTCTCAAACTCTAGTTCATCTCTTGTGTTCAATATTTGTACCGAAACTGTAGATTGGTGCTTGTGGGTGACTAGTAGTGTTGATTACATCTTGTAGTTGATTACTATATGGTTTATTTGGTGAAAGATTATATGTTCAGATCCAATATTCTATTTAATACCCCTCTGATCTTGAGCATGATTACCATCTGTGAGTAGTTACTTTTGTTCTTGAGGTCACGAGAGAAATCATGGTGCAAGTAATCATGTGCACTTGATATGTGTTTGATATTTTGATAGTATGTATGTTGTTATTCCCTTAGTGGTGTCATGTGAATGTCGACTACATGACACTTCACCATATTTGGGCCTAAGGGAATGCATTGGGGATTAGTTATTAGATGATGGGTTGCGAGAGTGACAGAAGTTTAAACCCTAGTTTATGCGTTATTCCGTAAGGGACCAATTGGATCCAAAAGTTTAATGTTGTGGTTAGAATTTATTCTTTATACTTTTCTCATAGTTGAGGATTCTTGCGAGGGGGTTAATCATAAGTAGGAGGTTTGTTCAAGTAAGAACAACACCTAAGCACCGGTCCACCACATATCAAATTATCAAAGTAGCGAACACGAATTGAACCAACATGATGAAAGTGACTAGATGAAATCCCCGTGGATCCTTAAGAATGCTTTGCTTATTATAAGAGACCGTTTTGGCCTGTCCTTTGCTCAAAAGGATTGGGCTACCTTGTTGCACTTTTGCTACTATTATCGTTACTTGCTCGTTACAAATTATCTTGCTATAAAACTACTCTGTTACTTACAATTTCAGCACTTGCAGACATTACCTTGCTGAAAACCACTTGTCATTTCCTTCTGCTCCTCGTTGGGTTTGACACTCTTACTTATCGAAAAGGCTACAATTGACCCCCTATACTTGTGGGTCATCAAGGCCATTTTCTGGTGTCGTTGCTGGTGAGTGAAGGGCTCTTGGTAAGTGGAAATTGGCAAGGAAAAGTTATTACTACGTGCTAAAATTTATTGTCACTTGTTACTATGGAGAATAATCCTTTGAGCGGTTTGTTCGGGGTATCTTCACCTCGACCGGAACCACCACAATTAGCTACCCCTCAACCTACTGCACCTACTGAAAATATTGAATATTAAATTCCTTCGGGTATGATAGAACAACTGCTGGCTAATCCTTATGCAGGAGATGGAACCGAACATCCTATTATGCACTTGATATATGTGGAAGAAATTTATGGATTGTTTAAGCTTGCGGGTTTACCCGGAGATGAAGTTAAGAAGAAGTTTTTCCTTTTATCTTTGAAGGGAAAAGCATTGGCATGGTATAGGCTATGCAATGATATTGGATCTTGGAATTGGAATCGATTGAAATTGGAGTTTCACCAAAAAAATTATCCTATGCATCTAGTTCATTGTGATCGGAATTATATATATAATTTTTCGCCTCATGAAGGAGAAAGTATGGCTCTAGCTTGGGGGAGGCTTAAGTCAATGTTATATTCACGTCCCAATCATGAGCTCTCAAGAGAAATTATTATTCAGAATTTTTATGCTCGGCTTTCTCGTGATGATCAATCCATGCTCGATACTTCTTGTACTGGTTCTTTTATGAACAAGACTACTGAATTCTGGTGGGATCTTTTGGAAATAATTAAACGCAACTTTGAATATTGGGAACTCTACGAAGGTAAAGAGTCAGGTACTAAGCTTAAGTTTGATTGTGTTAAATCTTTTATGAATACTGATGCTTTTCTAAAGTTCAGCACTAAATATGGACTTGATTCTGAGATAGTAGCCTCCTTTTGTGAATCATTTGCTACTCATGTTGATCTCCCTAAGGAGAAGTGATTTAAATATCACCCACCTATTAAAGAAGAAATTAAAGAACCAGTACTAGCTAAAGAGGAAACCATAATTTATAATGTTGACCCAGTTGTTCCTACTGCTTATATTGAGAAACCACATTTCCCTGTTAGGATAAAGGAACATGCTAAAGTTTCAAATGTGGTTAACAAAAGTTATATTTGAACACCTAAACCTAATGAACAAATCAAAGTAGAACCTAGTGGTGTTATGGTTAAGGATCTCCTGGAAGAAAATATAGATGTGCATGTTATTTACTTCTGTAATGAAGCCACTAGAATTGCAAACCTGATAAAGAGGAAAAACATAGAACTGTTGTTGGCATGTCCATTGTCTTAGTTAAAATAGGAGATCATTGTTATCATGGTTTATGTGACATAGGTGCTGGCGTGAGTGCTATTCCCTTTACTTTATATCAAGAAGTTATGCATGACCTAGCAGCCGCCGAAATAGATGCTACTATTAAACTTGCTAATAGAGACACCATCACACCACTTGGGATTGTTAGAGATGTTGAAGTATTGTCTGGGAAAATAAAATACCCCACTAATTTTCTTGTTCTTGCTGCCCCACAAGATGATTTTTTTCCAATTATGTTTGGTGGACCTTTCTTGAACACTGTTAATGCTAAAATAGTTTGTGAGAAACAAACTGTCGGTGTTAGCTTTGGTGATGAGTCTCATGAGTTTAATTATTCCAAGTTTAGTAGAAAGCTTCATGAAAAAGAACTACCTAATAAGGATGAAATAATTAGTCTTGATTCTATTGTTGTGCCTCCTACTGATCCTTTAGAACAATATTTGCTAGACCATGAAAATGATTTACATATGCATGAAAGAAATGAAATAGATAATATTTTCTTTGAATATTGTCCTCTTCTTAAACACAATTTGCCTATTGAAACTCTAGGAGGTCCTCCTCCACCTAAAGGTGATCCTATGTCTGAATTAAAACAATTGTCGGATACTTTGAAATATGCTTATCTTGATGAGAAGAAGATATATCATGTTATTATTAGTGTTAACCTTTCAGAACATGAAGAAGAAAGATTATTGAAAGTTCTAAGGAAGCACCGAGCTGCTATTGGATATACTCTTGATGATTTAAAGGGCATTAGTCCCACTCTATGTCAGCACAAGATTAATATGGAACCTGATGCTAAACCCATCGTTGATCACCAACGTCGGTTAAATCCGAAGATGAAAGAAATGGTAAGCACGAAGATATTAAAACTTCTGGAAGCAGGTATAATCTATCATATAGCTGATAGTAGATGGGTAAGTCCTATTCATTGTGTCCCTTAGAAAGGAGGTATTACTGTTGTTCCTAATGATAAGAATGAGCTTATTCCACAAAGAATTGTTACATGCGATAGAATGGTAATTTATTTTAGAAAATTAAACAAAGCAACTAGAAAAGATCATTACCCTTTGCCTTTTATTGATCAAATGCTAGAAAGATTATCTAAGCACACACATTTTTGCTTCCTTGATGGATAATCTGGTTTTTCACAAATACCAGTTTCTCAACCTGATCAAGAAAAGACCACTTTCACTTGTCCCTTTGGAACTTATGCTTATAGACGTATGCATTTTCGTTTATACAATGCACCTGCTACCTTTCAAAGATGTATGACTGATATATTCTCTGACTTTTGTGAAAAGATTATTGAGGTTTCCATGGATGACTTCTCTATTTAGGGGAAGTCTTTTGATGATTGTTTAAGCAATCTTGATCGAGTTTTGCAGAGATGTGAACAAACAAATCTTGTCTTAAATTGGGAGAAGTGCCACTTTATGGTTAATGAAGGTATTGTCTTGGGTCATAAAATTTCTGAAAGAGGTATTTGATGAAGCTATGTACCTAGGGTAGGGTCATAGGCCTGACCTAGACTACCTCCCCAAAGACATCACCTTAAAGCCAGCAGCATTCAAAGGGTACCATCGTCCACTCGACCAGAGACATTCCACTCGGAAGAATCAATGTCACTCGACCGTCACAGAAGTCACTTGACGAACAGAAGATCTGAAGCCACTCTACACAGCAACGGTCGGACGTTTACTCATAGCCTTAACTACCATTTATAACACTTTAATACAGACGTTACCTGTAACGCTCCACCTTTATGTACATTAAGCCCCGCATAACGGACGGGATCTGGGGTCTTGGCGCACTCTATATAAGCCACCCCCCTCCTCCGGGTCTGGGGTTCACATCTTTTGTAAACACACACACACACATATATAATCCATTCGACCGCCTCAGGGCATCAAGACGTAGGGCTATTACTTCCTCCGAGAAGGGCCTGAACTCGTAAACTCATGTGTACAACTACTCCATAGCTAAGATCTTGCCTCCTCATACCTACCCTCCATTCTACTGTCAGTCTTAGAACCACGACAGTTGGCGCCCACCGTGGGGCAGTTGTCTTAGCAGTTTGTTGGAGAAGTTGCGATTTTTCCGATTCCAGTCATCATGGTTTCTGGCGGAGGATTGGCTGAAGGCCGCGAGATCCATCTCGGTGCTCTTGTCTTCATCGCTGACAACTCCGCTTGGCTCCATGAGGCTCCACTCGACGTCGAGGTGCTCCCCGTCCGCGGGGCGACGCACTTCCGCGCATGTGTCTGCGGCGTCCTTCTTCAGCAGCCGTCGACTCAGTATCAGTCGGCTCCTACGGCAACCTCGCTTTCCGTTGTTCGCCGGCGCCAGCGATCCGGTCGGTCGCGGCTTCAGCGGTGGGTGAGGCATGTGGTGGCCCGCCAATCGGCCATCCCACAAATCGCGGCGATCGAGCCCGATGAAACTCTCTACGGCCTGTTCGATCTGTCGACTGGCTCCGTCGAGACCGCGTCTGAGTGCGACAGCAGCGACCCTGCAGCGGAAGTCTTGATGGTCAATGGACCATGCAGTCCTCCTGGCTTCACCCGTGAAGAGGGGGGCGATGGCGTCGGCGATCCATAGCATGTCCACGAGGAGTACCGCTCTGAACCCCTCGCTTCGCAGCGAGGGAAGAGCTTCGCCGCCGTAACATGGATGCACTTCACACTCCTATCGTTGGAGAAACCCCCGAGGCCCAGGCCTTGGAGGAGGCACGCCTGGCCAACTGGGCTGAGCGCACTCGACTAGAGAACCTCCAGCGCGCACTCGACGAGCGTGCTCAGCAGAGAATTCCTGAATCCAGTCGATGACAACTTTTTCCGCCTCCGACTCAGGTATACCGAACTCCGATCCAGAATCTCACAGCTGCAGCTCGAATAGCAGAGTCAATTCAACCTTCCCAGTCAGAAGCTGGCCGAGGTTTGATGCAGATCCAGGCTTTGCTCCGGGCAGCGGGAGAGCAGAATACAACAGTATCTCAGTCACGGAATAGGATTCATAGCAGATCTGTGGTGGCAGATATTGTCCAATCTGCTCACAGCCCAAGATCGCCTCCGCGCCGTGAGGAACGTGGGCACCGGCAAGATCAATACAGGAACCGTGAGCAGTATGATCATCGACTCAACCACGATGACGGTCGTCAAATGCCCACGCCTCCTCCGAGGAGTGGGTCATACGTGCCTCGGTGGCAAGATGATAGGCGCCCCCACAGCGGCGAACAAAGAATTCTAGTCGACCCTAGAAAGCCATGCTTTGATGCAAGATCTATTCTCGTTCAAGGTCTGGTTGATAGGAACAGAGCTCACAGAGAAGGCCACGATAGAGATCATTCGACTGGAAGTAGGGTGCACGTTTCAGGACCCGAGTGTTTCAGCAGAGCCATCAGAGCAGCAGTGATTCCTCCCAACTTCAGGTTGGCGACTGGAGTCAGCAAGTTCACCGGCGAGTCCAAGCCAGACACTTGGCTTGAGGACTACCGGGTGGCTGTGCAGATTGGTGGCTGATACGTCTCCAACGTATCTATAATTTTTGATTGTTCCATGCTATTATATTATCAACTTTGGATGTTTATGGGCTTTATTCTACACTTTTATATTATTTTCGGGACTAACCTATTGACCCAGAGCCCAGTGCCAGTTTCTGTTTTTTCCTTCTTTTAGAGTATCGCAGAAAAGGAAAATCAAACGGAGTCCAATTGACCTGAAACTTCACGGAACTTATTTTTGGAAGGAAAGCAACCCGGGAGACTTGGAGTCCACGTAAGGGAAGCTTCGAGGAGGCCACGAGGTAGGGGGGCGCGCCCTCCACCCTCGTGGGCCCCTCGTGCCCCCCTGACGTAGTTCTTCCGCCTATATATCTCCATATACCCTAAAAACATCTGAGAGCACAATAGATCGGAAGTTCCGCCGCCAGAAGCCTCCCTAGCCACCGAAAGCCAATCTAGACCCGTTCCGGCACCCTGCCGGAGGGGGAATCCTTCTTCGGTGGCCATCTTCATCATCCCGGTGCTCTCCATGACGAGGAGGGAGTAGTTCTCCCTCAGGGCTGAGGGTATGTATCAGTAGCTATGTGTTTGATCTCTCTCTCTCTCTCGTGTTCTTGATTTGGCACGATCTTGATGTATCGCGAGCTTTGCTATTATAGTTGGATCTTATGTTTCTCCTCGCCCTCTTCTCTCTTGTAATGAATTGAGTTTCCCCTTTGGAGTTATCTCATCGGATTGAGTCTTTAAAGTTTTGAGAACACTTGATGTATGTCTTGCGTGCGTATCTGTGGTGACAATGGGATACCACGTGATTCACTTGATGTATGTTTTGGTGATCAACTTGTGGGTTCTGCCCATGAACCTATGCATAGGGGTTGGCACGCGTTTTCGTCGTGATTCTTCTGTAGAAACTTTAGGGCACTCTTTGAGGTTCTATGTGTTGGTTGAATAGATGAATCTGAGATTGTGTGATGCATATCGTATAATCATACCCACGGATACTTGAGGTGACATTGGAGTATCTAGGTGACATTAGGGTTTTGGTTGATTTGTGTCTTAAGGTGTTATTCTAGTACGAACTCTAGGGCTATTTGTGACACTTATAGGAATAGCCCAACGGATTGATTGGAAAGAATAACTTTGAGGTGCTTTCGTACCCTACCATAATCTCTTCGTTCGTTCTCCGCTATTAGTGACTTTGGAGTGACTCTTTGTTGCATGTTGAGGGATAGTTATGTGATCCAATTATGTTATTATTGTTGAGGGAACTTGCACTAGCGAAAGTATGAACCCTAGGCCTTGTTTCAACGCATTGCAATACCGTTTACGCTCACTTTTATCATTCGTTACCTTGCTGTTTTTATATTTTCAGATTACAAAAACTATTATCTACCATCCATATACCACTTGTATCACCATCTCTTCGCCGAACTAGTGCACCTATGCAATTTACCATTGTATTGGGTGTGTTGGGGACACAAGAGACTCTTTGTTATTTGGTTGCAGGGTTGCTTGAGAGAGACCATCTTCATCCTACTCCTCCTACGGATTGATAAACCTTAGGTCATCCACTTGAGGGAAATTTGCTATTGTCCTACAAACCTCTGCACTTGGAGGCCCAACAACGTCTACAAGAAGAAGGTTGTGTAGTAGACATCAAGATATTTTCTGGTGCCGTTGCCGGGGAGGTTAGTGCTTGAAGGTATATCTTTAGATCTTGCAATCGAGTCTTTTAGTTTCTTGTTTTATCACTAGCTTAGTTTATAAAAGAAAATTACAAAAAAATGGAATTAAGTTTGCCTCATACACTTCATCTTTTTACTATCTTTCGTGAGTATGATGGAAAGGAAAATTGTGCCGAAGTGTTAGAAGAAGAATGATTAATATGTTTGGCACTAAATATTTGAATGATGAGCATGATTGCGATGTTGTTAGTATGAATTCCTTGAATATCCATGATGCTAATGATATGCAAAGCCACTAGCTTGGGGAAGCTATGTTTGATGAAGATGATAATTTTTGTCCCCCAAGTTTTGATGAGAAAATGTATTATGATGAAAGCATGCCTCCTATTTATGATGATTATATTTATGAAAGTGGATTTGGAAATGTCATGACTTTATTTTGTGATGAATCCACTATTCCGGAAGAGGTTCCAATTGATTATGAGAACAAAGTTGCTATCTATGATGATTATTGTGATGACTTTTATGCTATAAAGAATAATGATATCCATGAAACTTGTCATCATGATTTTAGTTTTCAATTGGATTATGCCTCACATCATAATTATTTTGTTGAGTTTGCTCCTACTATTATTCATGAGAAGAATTTTGCTTATGTGGAGAGTAATAAAATTTACATGCTTGTAGATCATGAAAAGAATGCTTTAGGTGCTGGTTATATTGTTGAATTCATTCATGATGCTACTGAAAATTATTATGAGGGAGGAACATATGCTTGTATGAATTGCAATAATATCAAGTTTCCTCTCTATGTGCTTAAAGTTTTGAAGTTATGCTTGTTTTACCTTCCTGTGCAAGTTGATTATTGTTCCCATAAGTTGTTTGCTCACAAAATTCCTATTCATAGGAAGTGGGTTAGACTTAAATGTGCTAGTCATATTCTTCATAATGCCCTCTTTATGTTACAATTCTTATCTTCTATACGAGCATCATTGAAATCATCATGCCTAGCTAGGGGCGTCAAACGATAGCGCTTGTTGGGAGGCAACCCAACTTTATTTTTGTTCCTTACTTTTTGCTCCTGTTTAGTAATAAATAATTTATGTAGCCTCTGTTATGATTGAATTTTTATGTTTTAATTAGTGTTCGTGCCAAGTAGAACCGTTGGGAAGACTTGGGGAAAGTCTTGTTGATCATGCTGTAAAAAACAGAAACTTTAGCGCTCACGAGAATTGCTGCCATTTTTTATTGGAGAGTGCTATTTAGTTAATTATTTTTGAATATGATTAATAGATAAATTCCTCACGTCCAGCAATTTATTTGATAATTTTATGAGTTCCAGAAGTATACGTTTGATTCAGATTACTACAAACTGTTCTGTTTTTGACAGATTCTGTTTTCGATGTGTTGTTTGCTTATTTTGATGAATCTATGAGTAGTATCGGAGGGTATGAACCATAAATAAGTTGGAATACAGTATATATTACACCAATATGAATTTAGAATGAGTTCACAATAGTACCTAAGTGGTGATTTATTTTCTTATACTAACGGAGCTTACGAGTTTTCTGTTAAGTTTTGTGTTGTGAAGTTTTCAAGTTTTGGGTAAAGATTCGATGGACTATGGAATAAGGAGTGGCAAGAGCCTAAGATTGGGTATTCCCATGGCACCCCAAGGAAATATTCAAGGACAAACAAAATCCTAAGATTGGGGATGCCCCGGAAGGCAACCCCTCTTTCGTCTTCGTTCATCGGTAACTTTACTTGGAGCTATATTTTTATTGGCCACATGATATGTGTTTTGCTTGGAGCGTCATGTCATTTTATTTTGCTTTTCTTGCTGTTTGAATAAAATACCAAGATCTGAAATTATTAAATGTTAGAGAGTCTTCACATAGTTGCATAATTATTCGACTACTCATTGAGCTTCACAGTAGTTTGTCATTTGCTCTAGTGCTTCACTTATATCCTTTTAGAGCACGGTGGTGGTTTTATTTTGAAGAAATAGAAGAACTCTCATGCTTAACTTATATTATTTTTAGAGTCTTTAGAACATCATGGTAGTTTGCTTTGGTTATGAAACTAGTCCTAATATGATGGGCATCCAAGAGGGATATAATAAAAACTTTCATATAAAGTGCATTGAATACTATGAGAAGTTTGATACTTGATGATTGTTTTGAGATATGGAGATGGTGATATGAGAGTCATGCTAGTTGAGTAGTTGTGAATTTGAGAAATACTTGTGTTGAAGTTTGTGATTCCCGTAGCATGCACGTATGGTGAACCGTTATGTGATGAAGTCGGAGCATGATTTATTTATTGATTGTCTTCCTTATGAGTGGCGGTCGGGGACGAGCGATGGTCTTTTCCTACCAATCTATCCCCCTAGGAGCATGCACGTAATACTCTGCTTTGATAACTTGTAGATTTTTGCAATAAGTATATGAGTTCTTTGTGACTAATGTTGAGTCCATGGATTATACGCACTTTTCTTCCTTCCACCATTGCTAGCCTCTCTAATACCGTGCACCTTTCGCCGGTATCATAAACCCACCATATACCTTCCTCAAAACAGCCACCATACCTACCTATTATGGCATTTCCATAGCCATTCCGAGATATATTGCCATGCAACTTTCCACTGTTCCGTTTATTATGACACGCTCCATCATTGTCATAATGCTTTGCATGATCATGTAGTTGACATCGTATTTGTGGCAAAGCCACCGTTCATAATTCTTTCATACATGTCACTCATGAATCATTGCACATCTCGGTACACCGCCGGAGGCATTCATATAGAGTCATATCTTGTTCTAAGTATCGAGTTGTAATTCTTGAGTTGTAAGTAAATAAAAGTGTGATGATCATCATTATTAGAGCATTGTCCCACTGAGGAAAGGATGATGCAGACTATGATTCCCCCACAAGTCGGGATGAGACTCCGGACGAAAAAAAAAGAGGCCAAAGAAGCCCAAATAAAAAAAGAGGCCATTAAAAAAAGGGGAGAAGGCCCAAATAAAAAAATAAAAAAATGAGAGAAAAAGAGAGAAGGGGCAATGCTACTATCCTTTTACCACACTTGTGCTTCAAAGTAGCACCATGATCTTCATGATAGAGAGTCTCCTATGTTGTTACTTTCATATACTAGTGGGAATTTTACATTATAGAACTTGGCTTGTATATTCCAATGATGGGCTTCCTCAAAATGCCCTAGGTCTTCGTGAGCAAGCAAGTTGGATGCACACCCACTAGTTTCTTTTGTTGAGCTTTCATACACTTATAGCTCTAGTGCATCCGGTGCATGGCAATCCCTACTCACTCACATTGATATCTATTGATGGGCATCTCCATAACCCGTTGATACACCTAGTTGATGTGAGACTATCTTCTCCTTTTTGTCTTCTCCACAACCACCATTCTATTCCACCTATAGTGCTATGTTCATGGCTCACGCTCATGTATTGCGTGAAGATTGAAAAAGTTCGAGAACATCAAAAGTATGAAACAATTGCTTGGCTTGTCATCGGGGTTGTGCATGATTTAAATATGTTGTGTGGTGAAAATGGAGCATAGCCAGGCTATATGATTTTGTAGGGATAACTTTCTTTGGCCATGTTATTTTGAGAAGACATGATTGCTTAGTTAGTATGCTTGAAGTATTATTATTTTTATGTCAATATTAAACTTTTGTCTTGAATCTTATGGATCTGAATATTCTTTCCAAAAATGAATAGAATTACTTAGAGAAATATGTTAGGTAGCATTCCACATCAAAAACTTTGTTTTTATCATTTACCTACTCGAGGACGAG